>NW_006400082.1:94564-125859 GCF_000299155.1 Elephantulus edwardii | reverse complement strand
GCATGTGAAATCAATGACACTGTTCTGTAGTTTCCACACTCAGTTGGGTCACCTTTCTTTGGAATGGGAACAAATATAGATCTCTTCCAGTCATGTGTCAGAGTTAGTGAGACTGAATTAAGAAAGGGCAAGTTGTTATGAGTCAAAGACAACTTGATGGCACATAAACAACAATTAACAATTTCACATATTTTTATATTTCATTGTAATACTTTTTTTCTTGAACTACCTTTTGAAATATTTTATTTGGCTCTTTTATTTCATTTCTTCCTTTTACTTTAGCTGTTTTACAAAGTCTTACAGTCTATTCTGACATCCATTTTAGTCTTTTCTTTTTTTCTACCTTTATGAAATGACCTTTTGCTTTCTACTCTAAAGATACTTTTTTTACTTCACCCCATAACTTACATGGTCTTCAATCATTGAAGTTTAGTGCATTGGATCTGTTCTAGAGATGGTTTTTTAATTAAATTTTAATATATTCAAGGTTGGTTATACATTGGTTCTCATGAACTTGTTTTCATTGCCTTCAAATTGACTTGCAAATACACAATTAACAATCTATTCCCCAAGTGGCTACTGGCTTTGTTCTGACTAGTGGTATTGAGGTATAAAATGTTTCTTTCTAGAGTTTAATTGATTTAATTCCTGAGTGTTCTACTTTGCAAGATCCACATATAAAGCTGGCGTTCATTTTGTTGAAAACAAGTGTTGCTGATACATAAGCTATTGCTCTTTCAAAATCCTGTCTTCTGATCTCCAGTTTTATTTCTATTATTAACACCATACTTTTAAAACTAGTTATCCTTCTTTCAACTCTTACATTCTAATCTCTAGTTTAGCATTTTGATTTTATATTCGAGCAATATCATACTATAGAAGTTACTAGAAATTTTTAATTTCTTCATCTTTTACATTAGTGGTTGCTAATTTGAAGTTGATTTATTAGCTAATTTTCCTTGTAGGCATATGCATATTATTCTATCACTAGCAGCATTGTAAGTAAGAAACCCTGGGGAACGGATGCAATATGTATTGGATTGTTAACTGAAAGGTCAACAATGAAATTTGTTGTTCTGTGGGAGAAATATGTGCAGTGTCTTCCTTTTAAGATTTACAGCAATGGAAACCTGATGGAGGGCCACTATGAGTTGCAACTCACTTGATAGGACTGAGTTTTTCATTATACACTGTTGTATTAAAAGTGGCCTTTTTGATGCCTAATGGGATACTATTCTTCAATATGCCATCCCCAATATTGTAGATAATAAAATTCCCCCATTAAAAATGGTTAAGACATCTCCATTTCAGCTGAGTCATGGATAGGATGTTGATCTTCAAGTGTTCCATTTAATTTTTGATAAGTTCTGACTTTCTTAGGCTCATATTTTATACAGCATCCTTAGCCTTGCTTGTTCAGTTGCTAACTGAAAAGTTAGTACTTCAAACCCACTAGTTGCTGTGGGATAAAGCCATTCCAGTCTGCCTCTGTAAATTATCTGTATTCTTAGAAAATGTGAGGTGGGTGTACCTTGCTCTATAAGGACGTTATGAGTCAGAATCAACAGGATGAGAAAGATTACACTTCTTGCATTTTACATGACTAATGCACACTTGAAGCTACTTCCTCTTATTTTAGGTTGTGACACATCAGTGGATGAAGATCCTGAAAGCTTTACCCCATTAAAGTCTACTCCCCTTTAAGACAGCACCTCTTCTTCAGGTGTATTTTGAGTGTGTTCCAACATAGGGGCACTTTTTTTTCCCCTGCACCATATCTGACAATATTCTGGTGCCACTTATAAAGTTTCATAGGCTAATTTTTTTCCAGAAATAATTTTTCAAATGCTTTTTCCTAGTTTATCTTACTTTAGGAGCTCCACTGAAACCTTCCACTATGATTTGAAATAGCTATGGCATAGCTTCCAGCATCATAGCAACCCTCAAGGAACCACAGTATAAAAAACAAAGTACTGTGGTCTGGAGTAGGGTGATCTCAAACGTAAGCACACACCAAAATCATCTGAAGGACATGTTTAACAACAGGTTTATGAAACCTGTCCACTCAGAGACAATGATTTTGTATCTGAAAACTTGCATTTCTAATATCTTTCTCCATTAGATTGATGTTACTGTTTAGCCATCCAATTCTGAGGACACTAGAGCATATTTCACCCAAATGGTCATGATAGTGTATGGCATATAATAAGTTTACTACTTCACATTATTAAAAATACTTTGCCCTAAGTGTATTTTAATGGTTGCAAAATGGATATGGAATGAAAAGGAGAATAATGATTATTTTGTTTTCAAAATTTGAAAACTACCCCTAAGTTGTAAATTAAAAAACTTTCGGGCTCAGTTATATTATGCTTAGTATATTTTCACTGCATTTTTTTCAAGTAGAAGATACTATAGTGTTGTAATTTTACTTCTCAGTGAATTTCCATTATAGAATTCTCAAGTCCAATATTTGTATTTCTATAACTAGTGAATGATGTCCAGCATTTCTGGGTGTACAGTATTAGAAAAACCTACGTGGATATTCCTTGGTGGTATCTGGAACACAGTCGTTCAGCATTTCTTTTCAGCCTTCAATTTCTAGCTCAGGAGCATGGCCATTGAATGACAATATTATTCTGCTCAGTTCTTATAGATGTGTGGTTCATTTTGAAATAATCTGGATGACCTAAGCAGCACCACTGTTAGCACTTGTTTGTTATTAAATATTAGCCGGATCTAAGGCATCAAAGGAGCTCTGGTGGCTTCCTGTTAAAGAATTGCATTGTCAACAAAAAGTCCCATGTTTCCCATGAGCTATTCCACAGGAGAAAGAAGGAAAATTTCCTCCCTTGAGATATAATGTCTCTGAAAACCCACCAGAGGGTCAGCTATGGGTTGGTTCCAGTACAATGGTACACAACCACAACAACAACATAAGACGTTGAGTTAATGTGCTTTCTCCCATCTCTACCCAGCTAATACTATCTCCAGAAAGGAGTTCTTCACAATTACTCTGGTTATGTAAAGGATATGTTATATGAAGCCCATGACTTGTCCTTACATGGAGGTTTTGCGTTATTATTCCTACCAGTCTTAACTGGCACAAACATTTGGATTTATTGTCATGGTTTCTGGTCTTGTTCCCAGTTCATGCATCAGTCTAGAACACTGGCTATAAATACTCTAAAACAATGACAAGCACAGCAGCAACAAAAGATGCTGCTGCCTTTACTTATAATGTTCATTCCTGAGTACGTAGATTTTCTGCCTAGTGCAATCCCAGAGGCATGCAATTGAAATCTACCTGGTGTTTCATAGAAGAAATGTGAACGATCCCCTTCTGAGTGATTTACTGCCTCTGAAAACCCACTAGACAGTTAGCTATGTGTTGTTTTCTGACCCAACGGCACACAACAAGAAGTTTTGGAGCAAGGCACTTTGACGGCACAGCAATTCAAATGCTCAGTTGGTAAGCATAAGGTTTGTTGCTCAAACCCACCAGCCACATAGTAGGAGAAAGATTTGGCACTCTACTTCTCTCTGTAAAGATTACTTACTACTGTCGGGTCAATTCTAACCCAAAGGGACTCTGGGGGTAGAATAAAGCTATTCTGAATTGTTCCCAAAGTTATATAAATCTAAGTGGAATCAACGACCGTATCTTTCGCCTGTGGAGTGGCTAGTGTATAACTATATGGTTAGCCATAGAGAAACTTAACTTACTATACCATCAAGGCTCCCTCTGTAAAGATTGTTATGTGCTTTTGAGTTGCCTGCAACTCACAGAAACCCTATGTATAATAGCTCTCAACCCAGTCCTATCTTGAGCCAATCTCATTGTTTCTGACTCCTACCACCATTACCCACATCATTAAGTCAGTCCAAGATCCTCCTCTCCTCCATTGTTTCTCCACCCTTCCAAATGTGATGTCCTTCTCCAAGGACTTATCCCTTCTGGCAACATGCTCAAATATGTGAGATGAAGCTACAAAATCCTTGTGTCCAAGCAGCAGCTTGGTTTCACCCTTTCCAGGACAAACTTTCTTGTTCTCTTGGCAGTCCATGGTACGTACATTCAGTACTACAATTCAAAGGCATTGGTTCTTCTTCTGTCATTCTTAGTTATTGTCCAGCTCTCTACTGCATAGTAAGTAATTGCAAAGACCATGATCTGGATCAGGTACACCTAGGTTTGCAGACTGACATCATTGCTCTCCAGTACTATGGGGAGGTCCCTGACAGCTGATTTTCCCAATACAATTCATCTTTTGATTTCCTGACTGCTGGTGCCAAGCGTGTTGTTTGTGGAACCAAGCAAGCTAAAATTATTAACAATCTCAATCTCTTCTCCAGCTATCATGATGCTGAGAGTGGTGAGAATCTTTGTTTTCTTGATGTTGAGCTTCAATTTATTCTGAAGACTGTAGTCCTTGACCTTCTTCAAATGCCTCCTGTCCTCTTTCAAAGCAAGGCTGTGTCTTCTGCATAATGCAGGTTGTTGATGAGTCTTCCTCCAATCCTGATGCCTTGAAAACACTGTGAAGTAGCTCTACTCTGTTCTGTAGGGTCACTATAAGCCAGAATCAACTTGATAGTAGCAGTCTAGGAGCATAACCAAAAGACCAGTTCTGCTCTATGAGGCTATAAGCCATGTGTTACTGTTAGGCTGAGAATTTGATTGCTGTTGTGAAAGGCACATCAGAATGTTCCTTTCCTTCTGCTGCGTCAAATACATCGGTCCAACTCCATCCGTTCTAGGCCTGGAAAGCGGACTATGCCAGGAATAGAGGAGAGCCCCCAGCTAATCTGTGAATGAATTTTATGTATGCTACAGAGTGAAAAATAAGCCCTTGTTGATTTTATGTCTCAGAGGCTTTCAGGTTGTTAATGGGTGCATAAGGGAGTATATTCTTCCTGATATACCATTTATGTTAAAGGATCTCTGATGATCTCGTGGTAAGTAGTTAAGTTGCCAAGTCATTGACAGGTGGTTTGAGTCCACCAGCTAGCTACCTCACAAGAGAAAAATGGACCATCTTCTCCCATGAGATTGATTTACGGCCTCTGAAACCCACTAGAGGGTCAGCTATGAGTAGGTTCTGACTCAACAACAACTAACAACAACAAAACATGTTGTTGTTTAAGACAATCCTAAAAAAAAATTAAAAATCTCTGGTACAATTACTCATCTCTTCTTTTAACTGTTGTCTTCTTTGCTTAGAGTTTTGATGTTTGCTGCTCTGAAAAGCTGAATGCTGAGCAGAGGTTTGTTTGTTTTTTTTATTTTTTAAGACAAGAATATATGCAGCTCAAGCACTGATTTCTCGAGTCTTACAGTTCATTTTTCTTCAAGAAAGTGTCACATGATAGATGCAGAAGAGATATTAAGAAGATTGGTGGCTTTTTATTTAAAAGGTCTGTAAGAATTTTAGTGGGTTATCAGGCTCTAAATTGGCACATGTTCCTAATTTAGTACAGTTCATGCTTTCTGGCTTGCACTGAAAAGCAGTCTTGTGGTTACAAATATTCCCCTGATGCACTCTGTCCCTTGCACTCCTTTCTATTAGCCTTCTTCAGTTAATGCAGCTGCTTGACTGAAGAAGTAGTCTGGAATGAATACAAATGTTATTTCAATGCATGCATGATAAAGCATGTAAATTTTGTAATCAGTTCTTCCACATTTGCAGATATAATCACAGCTAGCATTGGCAGAATACTTCTTATGTGACAGGCACTGAATTAATAATTTATGTGAATCATGGAAACTTTACAGCATACTATGACATAGAAATAAGTATCAAGAAGGAAACTGAGTCTTACATAATGCAAGGACTTTGTCCATATTTGCTCAACTGGTTTTTTAGTCTGGGTTTGAAATCTAGGTCTATTTTAATGCAATCAGTGACTTTATCATGTATCTATTTGATAAACATGACATTTGTCCTGGGGGCACAATGATTATATACTCAGCTGCTAACTGAAAGGTGTGCCATCTGAACCCACAAGTCACTTCACAGGAAAAACACCTGGTGATGTGCTCCTGACCATCAGGTGAGGTCTTTGTGTAAAGTTGCCATGTATATTTTTAAAATTATTTTATTTTATTCTTTTTTGTGTGTACCATCAAATTGGATTTGACTGGTACAGGAGGAGATTGTCCCTCCTTCTGCAGCAGAGTATCTGGTGGATTCAAACTGCGTACCTCTGGGATTGCAGTGCAGCTTCTTGCTGCTAGGCCACCAGAGCTCCCTCACCATGTGTATTTTTTTAAAAATGTATTTGTGATTAAAAAAATCACTAAACATACAAAATTCTATCATTCTATTTCTAGCCTCATTTCACTAGGCTATAGTAATGTTCTCATTTTACCAACTGTTTTAAGAGACAGGCAAAGCTGACTCCTATACAAAGGTTGAACCAAAACCTTGCACTTAACTGTATCTCTGAATTAGAAAGTGCAAGCATACAGCAAATATCCAAGTTGTATTTGGTTCTGTCTTCCTTTCTTTTACTAAGAGTGTCAGATTTTAAAATATTTCCCATACAAATAAATGGAAGATTCTTAATAGATAATAACCTCTAATTTTTGCAAGAGGTTATAGAAGCACAAAACATAGTCCTAGATATGAGGCTGTAATGGGTTTTGGGTCACTTTTCCCCCGCAAAGGCTAGATTGGTTTTAGACTCACTAGAAACAGTTCTCAAAAAAATAATAGCCCATTTCTGTGTGACTTACTACCTCTGAAAACCCACTAGAGGATTAGCTATGGGTTGATTCCAACTTGACAGCAAACACCACCACAACATGGCTTTTCCAGCTAGTGACCACCAATGGCACATTACTTCTGAAGTCATTCTCCCTAATTCACTTTTGGTCATGGTAACAGCCTCTTTCAAACTGCAGCCCAATTGGAATGTTGATCTTCTCAGCTATACCAGGGCAGAAATACAGAGCAGCTCAGATAAAGTACTACAATTATCATAACACCCTCCTTATTCCAAGTCTAATTTGCAGAAGCATATGCCAATTTTCATTTCCTCCAAGATAATCTCATCAATAAAACTCCCCTTCTGGTGCTGAGCTCTACAGTGAAGGATGAAGGGGACTTCCCTCCAGCTCCCTGCTTTACTATGTCCTGAGGCAGCACTTGTTGAGGCAGCAATTCATTTTACGTCTACACCCACTTCAGGCTCCAGTTCTCATGTCTGGTTTGTAGAGAAAGAAATGGGAAGGATCCAGTGGGGACCTGAAAAGACAGGGTAATGATCTGCAAGGTCCAATGATGATTAATTTTATAAAACATAACGGATGGGAATGATTGTATGAAACACAACATGAATGAAGAATAGCTTGAAACACAATGTATGTGAACTTTGTAAGCAAATCAATATAATATTTAAAAAAGAAAATGGAGACAAAAGCTCAAAGCCCCTTTGACTTCTACTCTATTGTTGCTGTTAGTTGTGATTGAGTTGATCTTGATTCAAGGTGACTTCTTGCTTACAAGGTGGAACTGTTTCCCAGGAAGCAGCTTGTCAGGCCTGTCTTCAGAGATCCTCTGAGTGGGTTCAAACTGTCAACTTTACGGTTAGAAGTTTATCACTAAGCTGTTTATGGCACTCAGGGACTCCACCAAACTGAAGATATTTCATCAATTAAGAGCTTCTAGTTGATTAATTTATTAAACAAAATTAATGGTTCAAAGGTTTGGACATGATATTATTATTGTCCAAAATAAATTATTCATAAAAATCTAACTTCTGCAAGGAAGAAATAAATACAGATTAACTAAAGACATAGAAAGTAATAACTACAATCCCAGAGGTGCACGGTTCGAATCCACCAGATGCTTTGCCGGGGAAGGAGGGGCAATCTCCTCCTGTACCAGTCAGATCTGATTTGATAGTACACGCACACAAAAATAATAAAATTTACAAAAAATAATTAAAAAATTTAAAAAATTTTAAAAAAAGGAAGTAATATCTATAATAAAATCACTTTGAGAAAGACAGCTCAAATTTGTACTAAACTAAACCAGAGGAAAACTCTGAATATTTTCAACTTTCCCCCCCTATATTTTAGAATGAAGTAAATCACCCTAACCAAAAGAAAGAGCACATATCCATTTACATGCTCCCAAATGATAGTGATTGATATCCAATCTCTGAAAAAAGAAAAAAAAATCTCTTAATTAGTTGAGTAACAAGAAACAAGTTTGAAAATGTGTCATATTTTAAAACATGTTCAGTGATGTTGTTGTTGTTGTTATGTGCTGTCCAGTCGGCTACAATTCAGAGTGACCCTATGAACATTGGCTCTGAGCACTGTCCTAACCTAAACCAATTTTACCATCTCTAACACACGTAATCCCATTGCAACAATCACTGTGTCAATCCATTGCATCCAATATCTTCCTTTCCTGTGCTGACCCTTTACCCTTCCTAGCATGATGTCCTTATCTAAGGACTGGTCCTTCTTGGCAACATGCTCAAAGTATGTGAAATGAGGCTTCAAAATACTTGCCTCTCAGGAGCAGCCTGACTTCACTCTCTCCAGGACCTACCTGTGTGTTCTTTTGGCAGTCCAATACTCTTCTCCGGCACCACAACTCAAAGGTCTCAATTATTCTCTGGTCATCTTTAATCATTGTTCAGCTTTCAGATGCATAACAAGCTATTGATAAGAGTATGGCTTGGATCAGGCACACCTTAGTGTCTAGACTGACATCTTTGCTCTTTAGCACTTTGGAAAGGTCTCAGAGAGTAGATTTTCCTGAAATAATTAATCTTAGATATTCGTGATTGCTGGTGCTAACAGTGTTAATTGTGGATCTTGGTAACACAAAATAGTTAGCAATCCTTTATCCATCTATCCGGATGCTGCCAATTGACCTAGTGGTGACAATCTTCGCTTTCTTGATGTTGAGATGAAATCCATATTGAAGACTGTAGCCTTTATTTTATACAGCAAGAGCTTCAAGTTCTTCTTAGTCAGCAGGCAAGGTTGTGCCATCTGCATAACTTAGATTACTGATGAGTCTTCCTCCAATCCTGATACCACATTTTTCTTCATAAAGACCAGCCACTTGAATGGTATGTTCTGACTATAGACTGAAAAGATATGGAAAAAGAATACATCCCTAACAAACTACTTTCTTGATTTTGAACCATGCCATGTTTCCTTATTCTGTTTTGACAACAGCTTCCTGGTCTAGGTATAGGTTTCACATGAGCAAAATCAAGTGTTTTGAAAATCCATTCTTCTCATTATTAGCCATAATTTGTTGTGGTCAACAGTCAAATGCCTTTGAATAGTCTATAAAATAGAAATAGAGATTTTTCTGGTACTTTCTACTTTTAGCCAAAATCCATCTAACATTGGCAATGATATCCCAAGCATCACAGCCTCTTTTAAACCCTGCTTGTATTTCTGGAAGTCTCAATGTACTGTTATAGTCATTTTTAAAAATAATCCTCAGCAAGTATATATGTCAATATTAGATAATATAGACAATAATAGATATATGTTGTTGTTGTTAAATGCCATCGAGTCGTAGGCGACTCCTAGCCACCCTATGAACGAAAGTCCTCGACCCTTGCACGACTTTCATCCTTTCTCCAGGTTCATAGGGTTTCTGGAGGCAAGGTATTTATGGAAGTGCATGCCACTCCTGCTTCCAAACTTGTTTTAATTGGGGAGCCCCACCAAACTCTGTCCACCATGGGTAACCATTATCACACTTGACACATCGGTGTCACAGCATTCAGCTTCACAGCAACTGCAAGTATGGCAAATGGGCACATCAGGGTTATACAACCTACAAGAATGTTTGACCAAAAACAATTAAGAACTGGCCCGAGGGCTGCCGATTAGAGTCACCCATCTTTGGCTTGTAGCATCACTTTCAGTCCAAACAAACACCCTGCATTCCTCACCGCTATAATAATAGATTATATATATATATTAGATTATACACACACACACACACATATGTCTAGAACTGCTTTAACCCAATATACACACACACACTATCAAAATTTCCTATTCAGCTATTTCAGCTATGTCTAATTCATTATTTTTTCTGTTTCAATATAATCAAGGGATAAATCACACATTTATCAATAACTTGCACTATTGCATTACTTCTTACTGCGTAAGTCAAGTATCAACTTCCAGTGGAAATAACAGAATCTAGATAGAACATAAACTTTTATAATCTTTCAAAAAGAGTCTCATATTTTACCTTCTTCCACCATACTCAATGTTATACTACTTAGTAGTTTGAATTCCATATGGGAGAGTTCCAAATGGAAGAGTCCTGAATATATTGAAATATAACCTAATTGATCCATTGCTTCCTCTTTTTCAGTTTGTAGTTACTCAAGTACTATAGCCCAGGAGGTTGTTGTGTGAACAGAGCAGGGGAGCACTGCATGGTTTGGAATTGAGAAGGGAGTGTGTCAAGGATGTATTCTGTCTCCATATCTGCTGAGCAAATTTTCCGAGAAGCCAGACTCTATGAAGAGGAGTGCGGCATCGACATTGGGGGGAGACTCATCAATAACCTGTGTTATGCAGATAACACAACCTTGATTGCTGAAAGTGAGGAGAATTTGAAGCACTTGTTGCAGAAGATCAAGGAATGCAGGCTTCAGTATGGATTCCATCTCAATATCAAAAAATCAAAGATTCTTACCACTGGGCCAATAGGCCGTGTCATGATGGATGGAGAGGAGATTGAAACTGTAAACAGCTTCATCTTGCTTGGATCCACAATTAACACCCTGGTACAAGCATTCAGGAAATAAGGAGACACATTACAATGGGAAAATCTACAGTAAGGGACCTTTCCAAATTAATGAGGAGTAGTCATGTCAGTTTAAGGACTAATGTGTGTCTGATTCAGGCAATGGTCTTTCCAATTACTAGCTATGCATGAGACCTGGACAATGAATAAAGATGACACAAAAAGAATTGATGCCTTTGAGATGTGGTATTGGAGAAGAGTGTTTCATGGACAGCCAAGAAAATGAACAGATATGTCTTGGAGAGGGTGCATCTGAAGGGCTCTTTGGAGGCAAGAATGAGGCTTCGCCTAACGTACTTTGGATGTATCGCTAAAAGGTGCTATTCCTTGGAGAAGAACATGTTGGGAAGGGTGGAGGGTCAGCAAAACAGTGGAAGGCCTTCAACCAGGTGGATTGATAAGGTGACTGCTGCAATGGACTCTTGTGTGTCAGGAAGTATAAGAATGACGAAGACAGGATTGGTTTCAGATCTTTTGTTCATAGGGTCATTAAGAGTCGTATTCGATTTGATGGAACATAACAACAGCAACATAATGTCTGAAGACACTATGTTGTTGTTATGTGCCATCGAGTCATTTGCAACTCAGTGACCCTGTGGATAAGAGCCCTAAAAGCCATTCTATCCTGTGCCAATCTCACTGTCTCAAACACCTTCATTCCCACCACTCCACTCACAGAACTGATCCATCTCATCAACGGTCTTCCTCTCCTGCGCTGTCCTTCCACTCTCCCAAACATGATGTCCCTCTCCAAGGACCAGTCCCTCCTTGCAACATGCCCAAAGTATGTCAGACGAAGCTTCAGAATCCTTGACTCCGGGGAACATTCTGGCTTCACCCTTCCAGTCCAAACCTGTTTGTTCTCCTAGCAGTCCATGGTATATTCAACACTATACCAGATAAAATTTACATGATAACAAACCAGTTTTTGGAACTTCTGTTGTGATAAACAATACTATTTGTCATGGAATGCCCTTCTATCATTATTTTCTATCTTGGATTACATCTTTCTTTCAGAATATTGACTTCTATTCAACATGGTTTTGTTTTCCAATTCTTCTCATCATTTATTAGTGCAACAGTTGTTGTTAGATGCTGTTGAGTATGAATCATAGTGACCCTATGAACAAAAGATCTAAACCCTGTTCTATCCTGTGTCATCCTCACCCTTCCTGACACACAAGAGCCCATTGAAGCAGTTACCATGTCAGTCCACCTGGCTAAGGATCTTCCTCTCCTTTGCTGACCCTCCATACTTCCCAACATCATGTCCTTCTCCAGTGAATTATACCTCTTAGCAATGAGCCCAAAATATGTGAGACAAAGCCTCATCATTCTTGCCTCCAAGAGCACTCTGGCTGAACTCTCTCCAGGACATCTCTCATGGGCATCTTGGCCATCCATGGGCTGTTCAATGCTCTTCTCCATAACTATAGTGCAGAGGCGCCAATTATTTTTCTGCCATCCTTATTAATTGTGCAGATCTCAGATGTGCATAGAAAATAATTGGAACAACTATGGCTTGAATCAGACTCAGCTTAGTCCTCAAATTGTTGTGGAGTACAGCCTATCGTCTTGCTTACCTCTTTCTTGACATCTAAATTGCTTATTCAGTAAAAGATGTGAAGATCTGAAGGCAATCTACCAAAATTCATAAAACCAAACTCACTGTCATTTGGTAGAATTTCTCAGTCTATAAATTAGGTACATGAAATCTAATGGTATAATTCATAACATATTGTCACACTTTTCAAAAAGCTGAGTCTGTGATGCTTCTAACCTACCAGTCACTGCACAGGAGAAAGACAGGTAAGCAACTCTTCCTATTGAGAGATGATCATGTTAGGCTGAAATGCTTTCTCCCCTACCTCCATTAAGACTGACATGATCATTTGTTTAAGTGGTCCACAAGGGTGGAATCTTTCATTCTAGAATTAATATGGTAGCATACTCCAAACCACTTTTGTTACTCTTATTAGATGCCACCAAGTCAAGTATGACCATAGTGACCCTATGAACAACAGACCCAAACTCTGCTTTTTCTGGGCTGTCATCATCTCTGAGACATTTGAGTCAATTGCTGCAGTCACTGTGTTAATCCATCTCTTTGGAGTTCTTCTTCTCTTTCGCTGACTGAGACAGCAAACCAAAATCCAACAGCCAATGAGTTGATTATGACTCCTAGTTAACCTACCAGACAGGATTGAAATGCACAGAGTATAATCTTTTCAGATGCAGACTGCCATATCTTTCCTCCTCATGGAATGCCTGATGGTTTGAATGATAGAGTTTGCAGATAGTGGTCAAGTACTTAACCATTGAACTACTGAATTTTTGTGGCACTCTATCTAAACAAGCTATCTGACATTGTTACAATTTTTGCTCATTGAATCTAATCAGTATAGCACCATGAAGACCTCTGTTGACCAAGTCCAAACCACAATTATATAATACTGTATTCTTACTAAGCTGGCTATCAGGAAATGGGGAAAATGACAACTGTTGGCATGAATATGGAAAATTGAGTCACTCATCCACCACCAGTGGGATTGTAAAATAGTTCAGCCACTGTGAAAACAGTCTGGCAGTTCCACAAAACGTTAAACATAGTATTGCCATATGCTCCAGCAGTTTTCAATCTTAGATATGTGCCCGAAAGAAATGCAAGCAGAGATTCAACAGATACGTGTACAGCAATGTTTACTGCAGCATTATTCATAACAGCCAAATGGCAGAAACATCCCAAGTGTTCATCAACAGATGAGTGAATAAAATGTGATACCTAGCATAGAGTACATACTCATTCATTGACTAATGATTGTTTGTGGGAGCATGGAACACTTAACTACCTTATCTTGTATTATTTTGGAAGACAGAGTCATTTTTAAAAGAATGTTACTTTTCTTTATGACAATGTACCTCCCTTGGAAAGTTTTAGCTCTTCAGGTCTGGAAATAACTTCTATCATTATTTTTTGTAGTATTTACTTTTTCCTATTATTTCCAATTATTTATTTAGATCTTTTCATTCTATCCTTTATGTTTCTCAACAATTCTTCATTCTTTATTGTGAGTAACTTTAAAAAAATTCCATTATCCATTTTCCTATTTCTTTCTAAAACTGAGTCAGTCTCTTCTGTTTATAGTCTCTTTTGGAGCTTTAGCATCATGGCTTATTTCTTTCCAAAATGTCCTTTGAGTTATTTTTAGTATATTATTCTTACTTAATAATTTTGTGTTCTTATTTGAACAATATTCTTATTTCTAAGAATTTGTATAACATTTTATACATTTTCATTCAGGCTATTTTTTCTCAGATCAATCTTTCTTTGGTAGAATTCTAGTGAGAGAATAGGGATCAACTCTCATGGGAATGATTTTCCCTGTGATCTTTGTAAATTTTACTTGAAAACTTCTCTTGCACTGCTCCTGAGCTAAGATGGCACTCTAGCTATGCCTCACCATTTGCCTGGATGCTGCTGCTCCCAGGGAAGATGGCACTCTGACATTCCACAGCCTGCACCTGCCATCTACCTGTTTGTTGCTACTCCCCAGCAAAGACTCTGCTTGGGATATCATTGCTGATATCAGATGGATCTTGGCTGAAACCAGAGAACACAAGAAGAATTTCTATGTTTATGGATTATGCAAAGGCATTTGACTGTGTGTATCATAACAAACTATGACTTTACACTGGGAAGAAGGAGAATTTCAGAATGCTTAATTATGCTTATACCAAACTTATATCTTGGCTGGGAATGGTAAGCATTAAGGTGGAATGGTGATTCACTAAGGGGAGTGAGATGATGTGACAAGGCCTCCTATTTAAAAACCCTTTTGGCTGGAAGTATGGGGCTGGAGCCCAGTTTGAAAGTCATCTGCAGGAGTCAGGCTCTAAAAAAGCTTGTTGGCTGGGATTGGTGAGCATTAAGGTAGAATGTTGATTCCCTAAGGGGAGTGAGATGATGTGGTAAGGCCTCCTATTTAAAAGCCCATTAGAGCACGAGGGCCACTTGTTTAAATTGGTTTGGTTTTTTTTTTTTAGTTTTGATTGTTTTTTTGGTTTTTTTTTTTGTTGTTGTTGTTGTTAAACATTCTTCTAAGTGATATAGCACTGGTCTGTGCATTGCTGTACAGAAGTAACTCTTGGTTATGGTGATACTAAACACTGTGACACTGATATGTCAAATGCAATAATGGATACCCACGGTGGACAGTATTTGATGGAGCTTCCCAATTAAAACAAGCTTGGAAGCAGGAGTGGCATCCACTTCTGAAAAGGCTTGCCTCTGAATACTCTATGAACATGGAGAAACAATCAAAGTTATACAAGTATTCAGGTCTTTCATTCACAGGGTCACTATGAATTGTCTATAACTCAACAGCATTTAACAACAACAACAACACTAGACTAAGCAACTTTTGTCCAAACAGAGCAAGGAAACACTGCTTAGTTTAAAAATGGGAAATATGTGCATCAGAGTTATTTTGTCCTTTCTTCTGGTCTATTCAATCTATATGCTGAATAAATGGATTTTTATGAAGAAAAGTATGGCATCGGGAATGGAAAAGATTTACCAACAACCCTTGTTATGCAAATGACAGATCTTGAGACTTGAGACACTTGCTGCAGAGGAGCAAGGACTGTAGCCTTCAATATGAACTATATCTCAACATCAAGAAATCAAAAATCTTCACCACTGGGCCAATAGGCAACATTATGACAGATGAAAGAAAGATTGAAATTGTCATCAATTTCATCTTGTGTGGATCCACAATCAACACCCTTGGTACCAGCAGTCAGGATAAATAAAGCCATATGTTGTTGTTGTTGTTGTTGTTGTTGTTGTTGTTATATGCTGTCAAGTTGCCTTAGACCTATAGTAATCCTATGTACAGCAGCTCTGAACGCTCCCCTGTCCTGAGCCAGTCTCACTAATTCTGCCACACCAACTCCCATTGTCCCAGTCACTTTATCAATTCATCTCATCCAGGATTTTCCTCTCCTGTGCTGTCCCTCCACCCTTCCGAGGATGATGTCTTTTTCCAAGGACCAGTCTCTCCTGGAAACATGCCCAAAGTATGTGAGACAGAGCTTCAAAATCCTAGTCTCAAAAAGAGACTTGGTTTCACCCTTTCCAAGACAGACCTATTTGTTTTCTTGGCAGTTCATGGCATATTCAAGACGCTTCTTCAGCGCTGCAATTTGAAGGCATCATTTCTTCTTCTGTCATCATTAATCATTGTCCAGCTCTCTGACACATAGCAAGAAATTGCAAAGACTATGGCTTGGATTAGGCACACTTCAGTCTCTAGATTGACATCATTGCTTTTCAGTAATCTGTGCACAATGCTTATCATCTTCTTATAATATGAAGTCATCTATAGTATTTACTTGACACATAGTAACTTCTAGCAATATCAGATGTATAGAAAGAGCTTCATTTCGTGATTATAGAGTTTATCCCCCTCCTAGCTCTATGCAGCTTGTTTCTGCTATTCAACAATGTTTATTCCCATTCCTAAATGAGCATTGGAGTCCCAATCCACCTCTGCTAATATCTAATTCTTATTCACCCTTGACCATATAGTTTCAGTTCGTATTCATCATTTCCCATTCTTAATATTTGGAAATATCAGAGACATGTCTACTTGTATATTTCATTTATGCTTCTTTTTTAAATTGAGATTTTAGTGAAAGTTCACAGAAAACTTGGATTTCCATTCATTCATTGTTGCACATTTTCCTCCCTGCCCCACCCCAGTTTGCTTTTCTTTTTTGGAAAAAAAAATTCTTTCTTTGTTATACAGTGCTTCCACCACCCCAGTACACTGTACTATGCAGCTCTTATTCTGGACTCCTGTCTTGCCAATAATAACTAATTATATATTCCTTTCATACAGTTCTCTCTCTCATCTGTTTCAATGATATGTACATTATTATCCCCTCTTTTCTTATTTTCTCCCCAGCACCTATGTCAGTCCTGTTTTATAACAGTGGCATTATACAATATTTGTTCTTTTGTGACTGAGATATTTCACTCAGCATATTGTTTTCCATGGTCATCCATTTTGTTGATGGGAGTGTAAAATGGTGCAACCACTCTGGAAGGCAGTATGGCACTTTCTAAAAAAGTTAGAAATAGAAATATGATTTGACCCAGCAATTCCACTACTGGGAATATACCCTAAAGAAAGCAGAACTGTCACCCAAGCAGATACATGCACACCCATGTTTATTGCTGCTTTGTTCGCAATAGCAAAGAGTTGGAAACAACCCAAGTGCCCATTAACAAACAAATGGATAGAAAAGCTCTGGTATATTCACACAATGGAATATTATGCAGCACTGAAAAACAATGAATTCATGAAACATTTATGCTTCTTTTATAGTTAGAAAGAAGCAGGATAAATGACCAAAGTACCATTTCCAGTCTAATTTTCATTGTTTTTTAATCAACGAAACACTGATCCAACTGGAGGTAAATCAAGTTAATCTATAAATTAGTTTATCTAGTATTTTTAGGACCCTGATATTTAATAGTTTTGTATATACAATGATCAAACTGATTGTGATAAATGTGATTCTAAATAACTGAAGTATAGAGGAAGTGTTTCATTCAAATATTTCAAACAGTATTTAAAGGTTATTTTCTTTTTAGTCTTCTGTACAATTGGATCCAGCAATCCCCTGAAAATCATAAAGATTCCTTGTTTTTCTTTTACATGTTGGTTTTATTCCTATTTAGACTTTCTCATTATAGCTGTGCAAATGGATGGGAGTTAAGGAATTGCATAACTGTCATGCTTTCAGCCCCAGAAAGGTAGACTTTTTTTTCTTAAAAGGCCTATCAGTCCCTGAAAACCAACTGACTCAGCTTGGGGCACATATTCATTCATTGATCCATGATGATAGTTAAGGGCTTTGCTGCTGATGTTGTGTGCCATTGAGCTGGAACTGACTCACAGCTGACCCTTCAGCAGACTTTCAGAGGCAGTAAATCATATGAGAGGAGTTTTCCCATCCTTCTTCCGCAGAGCAGAAGGGGCATTCGAACATTATGCCTTTGGGATTGCAGTACAGAAAGGAAGAGTACTGATAAGTAAAGTCAGCAACATCATAGAGAAGAGAAGAGAACTTTATGTCCTATATTCAGATAATGCTTCCATTATCTCCTGTCCCAAGCAGATGACTTTTTTTTTTTTTGCAGATGACTTTAACAGAAAGAAATCCATTCTCTCAAAGCACTCTCTCTTTCTCACTACTGTTAAGGACTGAATCATACCTGACCCTCTATTGGTTTTCTGAGTCTATACAATATACACAAAGAGATTGCTGATTTTTCTCCCTCAGAGCATTTGGTACCTTAAAGTCAAAGAATCATGGCCTTTGGGCTAGCAATGCAACTCTACAGATTAAGCCAGTGCTATTATTTTTAAGTACCTTCAAGTAGGCACCTACTACTACTACTCTATGACTCACAGAGAGCCTATGAACAATAAATCTGAACTCTGTTCTGTCCTGAGCCATCCTCATTCTCTCTGTCACACTTGAGCCTATTGCTGCAGTCACTGTGTCAATCCATCTTGTTGACATTAGAGGTTTCTTATTGCAGTATATTATTGTTGTGTGCCATTGAATTAACTATTACTCATAGTGGGCATATGAAAAGTAGATTGGAACCTGGGTCTATCTCTGGTATAGTTGAGACTATTGTTACAGCCATTGTGTAAATCCATCTTATTGAGAGTCTTCCTTCTTTTCCCTGAATCTGCACCTTTCCAAGCATAATGCCTTTTCTCTAAGGACTGTTCCCTCCTGATAACACACCCAAAGTATGTGAGACAAAGTTCTACCAATCTTACCTCTAAGGAGCACTCCAGCTGCCTTTCTTCCAAAACAGTCTTGTTTGTCCTTTTGGCTGTCCATGGATATACAATATTCTTCACAAATGTAATACTTCAGAAATCTGGAAATCAAACCTCAGAGTGCTAGCTACTGGAGCAGCTTTCTCTCTGTGTTGGCTCTGGGTGAAGCTAATTACCTCCTTTAAACATCTGCGGTCTTAAAAAGCTCTGTGCTTAAATGAGACACCCACAGTTTTTAGAGACTCAATTTTCCTTGGGTCAAATGGAGTGCTGGTGGCCTAATGGTAAGAAGCTGTGCTGTAACCCCACAGGCACATGGTTCAAGGCCACCAATTACTCCATGGGAGAAGGATGGGCAATCTCCTCCAATGGAATGAATTAACTGCATCATAAACCTGCTGGAGGGTCAGCTATGGGTTGGTTCCAATTCTATGGTACACAAGAAGAGCAGCAACAACAACAATAGGAGACTTATGGTGAAGGTCTCTGAATTAAAAAAATATACTCCACTCTTGGCTCTTCTTTTTTTCATCCTGCTGAATTCCCGTTGATCTCAGCTCCTTTGTTTAATTTTGTATATGGCAAAAGAGATATCAAAAACCCTATAGATTGTATTCGGTTTAGTAATATTAATCATATCTCATTAATGTGAAATAAGTGAGCATTTATAATACATAATAATAATTACATCAAATCACAAAACAGAAGATACATACAAAATATTAAGTAGTTACTTCTGATGAGCATCAAACTCAGGCAACTGTTCATTACAATGTGGGTAAATAAATAATTACAGTCTAAGGAAGAAAGAGAAATGGTGGAGATATTCAAAGTACAATATTGGTATGTGATAAAGATGGTAAGAGATACCAAAAGTAATGATCTGCTCTTAATTTCCAGAATATTGGCTGAATTTCTTGGAAGGTTGAATCCTTTATTCAGGGTTTCAAAATATGTGATTGTTCCAAGTATTGAAGATTGTTGTTAACAGGATTGAGTTAAATGAATACAGTTGGAAAGGATCAGTAAAACAAGCAGTTTCAATTAAGTTAATTTAGACTTATGTCTACCTCCTGTGCATCAGAATAGAACCATGCGCTATAATTTTTTAGTGGCTGATTTTCAAGATGTAGATTATCCTATCTTTCTCTGGGTAGCATTAACCCCCAATTTTTCAGATAACAGCTGAACTATTTCGCCTTTTTTCTTGACCCAAGCATTCGTACAAAAGACAGACAAGTCATAAATCTTCAATTAAAGATTGTAGAGATTAATTATAAATGAAAGAATATTTTTAGTACTAATGTGGAAGAATTTCTCACCATTTATCTTGAATATGATCAAATTTTTCTTTATTATATTATCTAGTCTTATTTCTGCTTGTTTTGTTCTCAAAGCACATGTATTTTGGAGAGGTGGGGAATTTTTCTTAATTAGAGAGATGTATGTAATTTTGACTGGCAGTTAAATATATCCTAGAGTGGGGCTTTTTCCAAAGTTAACAATTATTTTCACAAAACATTTACCATATTGGGCAGGGAAAGCTATATAGTTTCCTACTCCTTATTGCAAGCTCCTATTGAACTGATTTTATAACAGTCAAGATAAATGCTATCTCTGTAGACAGCTGTGCTAAAGCTAGAGTATGATAAGCATCCAGGTTGTCATCTCATTAATATTACAGATCTTTAAAATGACATCGTCTCACCAACGCATTTAAGATACTTTGATTGATTGATTCTCATGCAGAGCTATTTACAGAGAAGATCAAACATAGAGTTCAATATGGATTACATGTCAACATCAAGAAAACAAAAAATCTCACTACTGGACCAATAGACAGCATCATAATAGGTGGAGAAAATATTGAAACTGTTAATGAATTCATTTTACTTTGATCAACAATCAGCACACTTGTTACCAGTAGTCATGATATCAGGTACACTCAGGGTGCTCTTCAAATTACTGAGGATCAAAGATGTTAGTTTGAAGACTAGGTGTGCCTGATTCAGACCATGGTCTTGTCAATCACTTACTATGTATCTGAGAATTGGATGATGAAGAAGGATGACAGAAGAATTGATGTCTTTGAGTTGTGGTGTTGTATAAGATTACTAAATATCCCATGGACTGCCTAACAGATATGTCTTAGATAAGGAGAGTGAAGTCAGAGTGATTCTTGGAGACAAAAATGAAAAAGTTTTGCCTCACATAATTTGGGCATGTTGTTAAGAGGGGCTATTACTTGGAAAACACATCCTGCTCGGAATTATGGAAAGTCAGAGAACGAAGATTTGAACTAGATGCACTAACACAGTGACTGCTGCAATTGGCTTGAGCAAGTCAAAAATGATGAGGATGGCACAGAATAGGACCCAGTTGTTCATAGGGCCGCTATGAGTCATACTTGACTGCATCTAACAACAGGAACAACAGGCTGTCAAATCAGGAAAAGTCTATGTCAGGGTTCTGTCCCTTCTCCCTATCTATTCAATCCATATGTTGAGGAAATAATTTGAGAAGCGAGAACCGGGTGGCTCCTTGGAGGCAAGGATTCTGAGGCTCCATCTAACATACTTTGGACATGTTGTGAGGAGAGACTGGTCCTTGGAGAGGGACATCATGCTTGGGAGGGTGGAGGGACAGCGCAGGAGAGGAAGGCCCTCTATGAGGTGGATTGATTCAGTGACTGGGATAATTGGGATGGGAGTGTTGGAGACAGTGCGATTGGCACAAGACAGAGCGGAGTTTAGGGCTGTTGTACATAGGGTCGCTATGAGTCACAAGCGACTCGACGGCACATAACAGCAACAACAACAACAGACTATATGAAGAAGAACATTGCATCATTATTGGAGAAAGACTCGTCAACAACTTGCACTACATACATTACACAATCTGGCTTGCTGAAAATGGTAA
Organism: Elephantulus edwardii; assembly: GCF_000299155.1. NCBI lineage: Eukaryota > Metazoa > Chordata > Mammalia > Macroscelidea > Macroscelididae > Elephantulus > Elephantulus edwardii. The sequence goes on along the minus strand of NW_006400082.1, from coordinate 104,261 downwards.
GAACTTAAAACACTTGAGATAGAAGATCTGTGACAAAAGCCTTCAATATGAATTATACCTCAGCATCAAGAAAACAGAAATCCTACATCTTCAAGGATATGAACATGTACGGCTAAGCACAATTAATAACAGTGCATCTAAATTCCAAAATCAATCTCCGTAATAGTCTATGTGTTTCCTACTGCCAAAGGGGCCCTTTAGAGTAGTGAGAGAAGATCTTCACCCTGGAACCCACAACGCCCCTTTTCAGCAGGAAGTAGCTAAGAGAATACACCATCCCCTTTTCCTTATGAATCAGGGTGAAGTCTCTCTCAGGGAGGAGTGATAGGGAATGGCAAAGGGCACACTGACAAAGGAGATTAATCAGAACTGGCTTTGACAAGCACTGTGGCAATTGGACAATTAAAACAGACATACGGGGGAGGGGAAGAAGAACTAACTGGGGGGGGAGGGTAGAGAAAACAGTACAACAATGAATGAATGAGAACCCAAAACCTCTGTAAATGTTCATTAAAACTAATAAAATTTAATAATAATAATAAAAAAAGAAAACAGAAATCCTCACCACCAGATTTAGTCAATATGGTGATAAATGTAGAAACGATTAAAGCGTTAAATTTCATTTTATCTCATTATACAATGACAACCTATAGAAGCAACAGTCAAGATATCAAAAGATATGTTACCTTGGCGAAATCTACTGTCAAGGACCTCTCCAAAGTTCTAAAGAGCACTGAGATCAGTTTAAAGTGTGCCTGATCCAAGCCATGGTCTTTTTCATTGCTTTCTGTGCAACAAAAAGTCAGACAATCAAAGTCATTATACTCAAGGGAGAGAATAATGAAGACAGAATAAGAATCATTGCCTTTCAGTTGTGGTGTTGGTGAAGACGATTGAAACAAACAAATCTGTGTAGAAGGAAGTGCAATCAGAGTGCTCGTTAGAGGCAAGGACAGTGATATATTATCTCACTTGCTTTGGGACTGTTTTCAGAAGAAGTTAATCCTTGGAGAGAGACATCATGAGGAACAAAGGTAGAGTCAATGAAGCAGAGGATGACTCTCAAAACTACAGATTGACACAGTAACTATCATAATGGGCTTGAGTATAACAGAAATCCTGAGGATTTTGTAGGATAGGGCAAAGTTCATGTCTGTTGTCCATAGGGTAACTGTGAGTCTGAGCTTACTTGCTCGCATTTCTCAACAGCTGGTCTAGGCTTTCTTTGGATATTTTTCAGTAATAATTTGCTTGCATGTGATATAATGATATTACTAGATAATTTCCATATTTGCTTAGGTCACCTTGCTTGGAAATGGGAACAAATATGAATCTCTTCCAGTCATTCAACCAAGCAGCTATAATCCAAATTTCTTGGCATAGACACATGAGTACATCCAGAGATGTATCTGCTAGTTGAAACATGTAAATTGTTATTTGACTGATTCCTGGGTCCTTATTCTTTGCCAACATGTTCACTGCAGCCTAAACTTCATCCTTGGTTAGTATCGGCTCTTGTTCATATGGTACATCTTGGAATTTTTAAGCGTTGATTAATTCTTTTTGGTACAGTGACACTGTGTATTTCTTCCATCTTCCTTTGATGCTTCCTGGATCACTCAAGATTTTGCCCACAGCAAATGGTTAAAACAGTACATTGACAGGGAACTGCCAGAAGTTCAAGGGGTTTTGAAGAGGTCATGGCATCAGGAAAATAATTATAGTTGTCTGATGGATTTTCGCTGAGAAAAAAAATAACAGAAGAATGTCTACTTGTGTTTTATTGACTATGCAAAGTCATTTGACTGCATGGAGCATAACAAATTATGGCTATATTGAGAATAATAAGAATGCCAAAACACTTACCTAGGATCATGAGAAATCTATACCTAGATTAAGAAACCGTTATTTGAATGAAGGAGGGGATTGCTGCATGCTTTAAAATCAGGAAGAATGGGCATCTGGGTTGTATTGTTTCTTCATACATATTCAATCTGAATGCTGAAAGATAATTAAGTTGGGCTCTATGAAAAGGAATGTGACATCAGTCTTGGGAGAAGATTCATCAAAAACTGCATAATGCAGATGACACAATCTTGCTTGCTGAAAGTGAGGAGAACTTGAAATACTTGCTACAGAAGATCAAGAACTAAAGCTTTCAGTGTCCGTTACATCTCAACATCAAAACAGACCCAAAACTATAGTCCTCCTCATGGCGCCAATAAACATTATCACAGATGGAGAAAGGCTGAAGGTATCAGTGATTTCATGTTGCTTGGATCAACAATCAACTCCTTCAGCACCAGCACCAGCACTGAGGTGATCAGGAAATGCACTGCACTGGTTAAGTCCACTGTCAGGTACCTCTCCAAAATTCTTAAGAGCAATGATGTCAGCTTAAAGATTAAAGTGTTCGTGATTCAGGCCATAATCTTGTCCATCATCTGCTATGAATCTGAAAGGTATATAATAAATAAGGATGATAGAAGAATTGAAACCTTTGAGTTGTGGTGCTGGAGAAGAATATTGAACATACCACAGACTACCAAAAGAACAAACAGGTCTTTCCTGGAGAGAGTAAAACTAGATTGGACCTTGGATGCAAGGATTTTTAAACTGTCTCATATATCTTGGGCATATTACAGAGAGAGACCAGTGCTTGGAGAAGCACATCACGCTTGAAAGAGTAGAAGGTCAGTGCAGGAAAGGAAGACGTTTAGTGGCAATGGGGCAAGTGTGTTGGAGATGGCGAGATTGGCTCAGGATAAGTCAGAGTTCCGGGCTATTGTTTGTCAGGTCGCTATGATTCATAGTCAAGTAGCTGGCACATGACAACAACAGCAGCAATGTTTTTAATGATAAGATGAATAGAATATTTATAGTCATCTTATTTTTTGAAATACTATAAGCACATATTACAAATTTAATAGACCATAGCAAGGATTTTATTCATGGAAAATCTGTCATTAACACAACAGAATTAATCCTTTTTCAACACAGCTGATGAGACAGGCTATGGTTATAAGCAAATTTTAAAGAAAATAACATTAATATTATAAATAATTGATTACAATTTATTGTGAAAATAATTACCTTTAAGCAATTATCATGGTTAACAAGCGATTGCTTAAGGATTAATGCTTAATTGTTATTAAACAACAAAGTACATATGGCATATGAATTCCTTGTTTATTATTATTTTTACAAGCACAGATGGCTTCGTACAATCAGGAAGACTAATGGAGAGTAATCTTTTTTTAATGTGATTACCATATGAATATGTCAAATGATTTTTTGTTGTTATTTTGCTAAAGTAATAATAATATTTTAATTAAGTTGCTAAGGACAGTAATTTTTCCCACTTAACTAGACCAAAAGGAAAAAAAAAGATGCATTCCACATATTTTTAAAGTTTTGTTATGAAAACATTTAACATTTATTATTATTAGTTTTACCAGTGCATGTAATGTAAGTTTTATGCAGCTAAAATACTGCATTGTATAATTCTATGACTCAATAACTTCAGTTTATTAGAATTGTAGTGATTTTTAAAAAAAATATGAAAATATTTATCTATGAATGTGTGTATCTCTTCACAAAGAATGAAAATGCGTGGGAAAGAAGATAAGTGTGATGATTGCTTGTGCAGAAAATAATTCTAATTTTTGTGGACAGTTAGTAGGTCAATATACTTATTCAAACGCATAGCATATGATTTCACACTACTTTCGTAAATACAGTGCATATAGAAATGCATATACTTTGTACTGCCTATCTAGTTATCCATTTTACAATCATGATAATAGTAAAAAAGTCTACTATCTGACTATTTAGCATATCAATAATGCACATCTGTTAGTAAGAACACCAAGATACAGATAAGTTTAAGTCTGTCGGTGATAGTTATGTATAAACTTGGTTAGGTCATGATTCTCAATGGTTTGGAAGTTACATAATAATGGAATTGGGTAATTATTTAATGATATCATTCAGCAGTTATATAATAATATTCTCCTGTGATCTGATGCTGTATTATAATTTTACATAGTTTTGATTTTCATATAAATGAATTGGCTTTTGGACTCTAGCCACTTTGATAAGTGAGGAGTGTATAGTTGTAGGATGGCTAGACAATAGGAGAATGTATATATGACACCCAGTCCCCTGTCGGAGTTCCAAAAATTGTCTTTCATTTCCATTTATGAAGCCAGCATGAACACTATTCATATTAAAGCAAAGTCAAACATGAGCAGGGAATATACTCAGTAGATTTGCAGGCCTTACATTCCCAGGAGAACCAAGGTTCCCTAGGAAGGTCAATTCAAAGTAAATCTTTTCATAAGTCCCACGGATCTCAGGAACTTGCCTAAAAGTTTCAGCTCAGACCCTTGGTTTAAAGTGGTTTTCTGAGAAAGAACAAACTGTAAGAAGACTTCCTGTAGGTTGATAGGAAGATTCATAGACAAACCTGAAATGCTGGCTAAAAGTCTGAATCTTACATGTGGTCAGAATTGTACATATTGCTTTGGGCCCAGATGGTTGCAAGATGGTGGCACATATGGTTATTTCCAATACTAGCACCATCAGTTCTCAACCAAGCCTTTCATGACTCCCCAAGCAGAGCCTGAACAGATGCTGGAGATTCTCCTTGGGGAGGTGCAAAACATCAATTCTAGTTACAGAGGGGAAGAATTGTCTAGAGTAACTCTCGGTTCCTGTAGCCTAGCCACTGTTGGAATAAAAAACCACATTTCCAGTTTGTAGTTACTTTCTTTTCATTTTTTTAAGTCATGCTGTTCAGCATTATGCTGTTTATTAGTATTCCCTATAATTTTCAATTACATTTGCATTGTTTATTTACATAGATTAGGTGAAACTTGTCTCCTAGGTGGGTGCATGCCCTTCCCTTGACTAACTAGATACCAATATGTAAATGATCTCTCTCTCAAACACAACTGTTGTTGCCGCATACCATTAAGTTGGAACCAACTCGTAACTGACCCTCCAGCTGGTTTGCAGAGGTTGTAAATCACGTGGGAGGAGATTGCCCATCTTTTGTTCTTGGAGGATTAAAACTGGTTTTGAGTTTGTAGTGCAGCTCCTTAGGAAATAGGCCACTAGAGTTCAGAGGAAAACTACAAAAGTAATTTCTAGAAAAAGGGAGAGTTTACGGCTGTATGCTCCTCGTGAACAATCTCAGTGTCTTTTTACCACTCTCCACTCCCTCACTTCACCAGCGGTTCCCTTGAGGAATCCACTAACTGACCACCAATCCAGCCTCCAAGATGGATGCCAGCAATCTCAACAAGCTTACAATCATTTGAAGTTTTTAAAAATATACTCTGTTAAGTTCACAAGCATATTAGAATTGTTTGAAGAGCTTTAAAATTATATCTATCTGCAATTTACATACATATTTTCACATGCTTACTGTGGATTGGTATACCAATTGACATATTTCAGTTAACAGATGCTGCCCTGGACATGCTTACCAAGTTGTGCCAAGAAATCTGGAGAACGACCACTTGGCCAACTGACTGGAAGAGATCGATATTTGTTCCTATCCCAAAGAAAGGTGACCCAACTGAATGTGGAAACTACAGAACAATTTCACTGATTTCATATGCAAGCAAGATTTTACTGAAGATTATCCAAAAACGACTGGAACAGCACATCAACAGAGAACTACCAGAAGTCCAGGCTGGTTTCAGAAGGGGTCGGTACTAGAGATATTGTAGCTGATGTTAGATGGATCTTGGCTGAAAGCAGGGAATACCAGAGGAACGTCTATCTGTGTTTCATTGGCTATGCAAAGGCATTTGACTGTGTAGATCAAAACAAACTGTGGCTGACTCTGAGAAGAATGGGAATCCCAGAACACTTGATCGTTCTAATACGAAACTTACACTTAGACCAGGAGGCAGTCGTCAGAACAGAGCAAGGGAACACTGCATGGTTCAAAATTGGGAAGGGCGTAAGCCAGGGATGCATCCTATCTCCATACCTTTTCAACCTATATGCAGAACAGATTATCCGGGAGGCTGGGCTCTATGAGGAGAAATGTGGGGTCAAGATTGGTGGACGATTTATCAATAATCTGCATTATGCGAATGACACAACCCTGCTTGCTGAAACTGAGGAGGACCTGAAGCGCCTGCTGCAGAGTGTCAAGGACTGCAGCCTACAATATGGATTGAGGCTCAATGTCAAGAAGACAAAGATTCTCACCACTGGACCAATTGGCAGCATCAGGATGGATGGTGAAGAGATTGAGATTGTACACAGCTTTAGTTTGCTTGGCTCCATAGTCAACAGTCTTGGCACCAGCAGCCAGGAAATTAAAAGGTGCATTGCCATGGGAAAGTCTGCTGTTAGGGACCTCTCCAAAGTGCTGAAGAGCAATGGTATCTCTTTGGAGACTAAGGTGCGTCTGATACAGGCCATGGTCTTCGCAATCACTTGTTATGCATCAGAGAGTTGGACAATGACCAAGGAGGATAGAAGGAGGATTGATGCCTTTGAGCTGTGGTGCTGGAGAAGAGTATTGAGAATACCACGGACTGCTAGGAAAACAAACAGATTTGTCCTGGAAAGGGTTAAACCAGTGGCTCCTTGGAGGCAAGGATTCTGAGGCTCCGTCTAACATACTTTGGACATGTTGTGAGGAGAAACCGGTCCTTATAGAGGGACATCGTGCTTAGGAGGGTGGAGGGACGGCACAGGAGAGGAAGGCCCTCTATGAGGTGGATTGTTTCAGTGACTGGGATAATTGGGATGGAAGTGTCAGAGACAGTGTGATTGGCACAGGACAGAGCGGAGTTTAGGGCTGTTGTACATAGGGTCGCTATGAGTTGCAGGCGACTCGACGGCACATAACAACAACAACTGTGGGTTGGCACAATGACTGCTAAAATGAGCTCTAGTGTGTCAGGAAGTATGAAGATGGCACAGAATAGAACAGGGTTCAGATCTGTTGTTCATAGGGTCATTATGGGTTGCACTCAACTCGACAGCACCTAACAAGAACAACAACAATGTGAAGATGGCTTTCTTGTCATCTGACATTAAGCCATAAGATTTATTCCATTCCATTAAATAAATAAAACTTGTTTATGTTATTGATATCTATCAGGAAAACAATAAAGATTTAGACAGAGGAAGTAACTTCTTTTCCTCATTCCAGAAATTGGAAAAAGATAAAATAAGCTGCCAACAACTATTAGGTCACTTGGTCCATTCTGTCATGAGCAATTCATTATAATTAAGCAATTTCATTATACTCTAAATGAGAAGTTGTTGTCATTGTTGTTGTTGTTAGGTGCCATCAAGTCAACTAAGACTCAAAGCAACCCTATGAACAGTATTACTGTTGTTATTTGGCATCCGGTTTTCAACTCCTAGTGACACGATGAACAATGGCTTTGAACCTTTGCAACCTTACCATCTCAGACACATCTGACCCCAAAGTCATAGTTACTGTAAGAATGCATCCCATCCAGGGACTTCCTCTCTTGCACTGACCCTCCACCATTCCAAGCATGATGTCCTCCTTCAAGAATTGGCCGTTCCTGGCAACATGCCCAAAGTATGTGAAATGGAATTTCAAACCCTTACCTCCAAAAAGCAACTCAGTTTCACCCTCTCCAGGATGGATCTATTTGTTCTCTTGGCAGTCAATGGTATTTACATAATACTCTTCTTCAACACCACAATTCAAAGACATCAATTCTTCTTCTGTCATCCTTAGTAATTGTACAGTAATTGATAAAACCATGACTTGAATCAGGGACATCTTAGTGTTTAGATTGACATCATTACTCTATAACACTGTGGAGAGGACCTTGACAGCAGATTTCTCCAATACAACTTGTCTTTGGATTTCTAGACTGCTGGTGCCAAGGATGTTGACTGTGGATCTGAAAAGGCTGAAATCATTGACAACTTCAATCTTTTCTCCATCTATAATGATTTTATCTGTTGGCAGGGTGGTGAGGATTTTTGTTTCATTGATGTTGAGAAATAATCCGTATTGAAGGCAGTCACTGTGCCTGGGGAGATCCACACACCAGCTAACCATGGACTAGCAACTTCATTCTGAACTTTGCATCACTGCCTTGATGTGGATACACCTACCATCTACGCCATTATATCTGTATGTTTGTTTGTCCTTATGGCTTGTTCCTAAGGTGTGATTGATTTATCTGTCATTTTCTTGTCCTGGGGAAGTGTTTTTACATCTACTGCTCTTAGTAGCTTAGATAAGTATGTTTGGTTATTTATCATCTGCTATTTGGGGTTCAGAGCTTGTCTCTCAGATGCTGTACTAAAGTAGAGCTCCCAAATTAAGACAGACAAGTAAAAAAGGATTGGCCATCCAATTCTGAAATAACATGCCTTGGAAAACCTTATGAATATTAAGAGCTAGACTTGTTAATTTTAATAATGCATAAAGTTTATAAATAGACTGTTCTACAGTAGTGAGAAGACTATATATCGCATGTTGTTGTGTACTGTCAAGTCAGAATCAACCCATAGCTGACTCTCCAGGGAGTGGATTTTTAGAGGCAGTTAATAGCATAAGAGGAGATTGACCATCTTTCTCTTGTGGAGCAGCTGGTGGATTTGAACTACATGCTTTTGGAATTACAGCACAACTTTTTACCATTGATTGTAAAAGAAAAATATATTTTCTAAATACTTACATTTTTGTGATATGCAACACTAATAACTCCTCTGATAGACGTTTGTTGTTGTAGTTGGCAGCTTTCATCTGTTTATGGTATCCCCTAATATTACAAAGTAGAACTTCTCCATAGAGCTTTCATAACTGACATGCTTGAGTCCATGGCTGCCTTCCAAATAAGGGTGCTAATCTTCTGGCATTGTATTGGACAATATTCTGCACGATCTCTATTGTGATGCAAAAACATCCACTCAGCAAGCTGCTAACAGGACAACCATATGTCTTCTACTAGGATGGAAGGAGCTTTGCAGTCAACAAAGGAAACTAGTGAATCAAAAAACTAGTAACGTATGCCTTGCTTCTTTTATACTGTGTTCATGGTTCAAAGAAGAGAAATTTCAACCACATCTGGAAAGAGAGCTAAGAAATGTGCTTTTTGCTAGTTTACCAGGGATGGAAGGGGGACACTGGCTGCATGAAATGACAATTTCCTAACCCTAATGTTTAAGAGCTCCAGTAGCCTAGTGGTGAGGAGTTGTGTTGACAATTCAAAGGCAGGTGATTAGAATCCACCAGTTGCTCCATGGGTGGAAGGTTGTCGATATCCTCCTATGCTATTTACAACTTCTGAAAACACACTGGAGGGTCAGAGGTGAGTTGGTTCTGACTCAAAAGGCACATAACAATTTTAACAATGCTTAAGTGGCAAATATTTAAGGAATCAGTTTACCAGGCCTTTCTTCCACAGAGCTGTTGGCTGTGATCTAACCAAAAACATATGGATGAACAGCCAATTGCAAGTCACTTGTAACACCAGAAACTTTGATAGCTGTTATCTGCATGAATTCAATATGACTTATAGAGATCCTCTGAACAACAGATAAGAATCTTGCCCTATCCCACCCTACCCTCACAATTTTCAAAGTGTTTGAGCCCATTGTTACAATCATTCACTTAAAGCTTTCTTCAGTTATTTTGGCAAGCTCTTTAAGAACTCATTATTTTTTTTAAAAT
>NW_006400082.1:89230-89737 GCF_000299155.1 Elephantulus edwardii | reverse complement strand
TCTTCGCTCATCAGTGTTCAAAGCCTCAAACCTATTCCTGAGATGATTCTGAAATTCAGGTGGTATGAAATCGAAGTCATATTTTGGCTCCTGTGGATTTGGTTTAACTTTCCTCAGCTTCAGCTTGAACTTGCATATGAGTAATTGGTGGTCTGTTCCACAATCAGCTCTTGGCCTAGTTTCCACAGCTGATATTGAGCTTCTCCAGCGGTTCCTTCCACAGATGTAATCCATCTGATTCCTAAGCATACCATCAGGTGAAGTCCATGTGTATAACCTGCGTTTGTGTCTCTTATAAAATGTATATAAAATGGAAGATATTTTCTGAAGGGAAGTGGCAGATGTCAAGGGTTATCATGGTGGAGGGTGGAGCTGGGAAGTAAGTGGATCAAGGCACTGGGCTAAGGGTGTGGTCAACACTGTAACCAATGCTTAACTCCACAATAAGGAATTTATCTTTCACTGCTCCACAAATTGCTTGTCTGTCAGATACTCCTCTAAATCTGA
>NW_006400082.1:78167-89130 GCF_000299155.1 Elephantulus edwardii | reverse complement strand
TTTATTTATTTTTCATTTCAATGAACATCTACAGAGATTTTGGAATTCCATTCATTCATTGTTGCACCCTTCTCCCCGCCCCTCCCCTTTGCTCCTCTCCTTAAAAAGCAAAAGAAAAACTCCCTCATTGGTACACAATCCCCCCTACACCTCCCCAATCCCACCCCCAACCCCAAATATAATCCACTCTGCAACCCTCATTATTTTCTAGAAAGAGTCCTTTATCTTCTCCTCCAGGCTTTCTTGTCATCGTACTTCTGCTTCGATGACTGATAGGTATTCTCTGGAATACCTATCTTTTTCTACGTGGCTCAATGACCAGCCTTGTCCTCCATGAAGTGACTAGAGTTGCTCTTGGTGACAGATATGTGCCTTCCGGCTGCGTTTCTTTGAAAATCCATTAATAAACTCAGAGATCTGAAAATTTCCATATGCATTGTCCCAGACAATACTTGTCCCAGAAATGCCTGTGGCTTAAACTAAAGACAGTACAGAAGCAAAGAAAGAACATGGATTTAGTATTCACTCTGAATTCACAGCAGAAGATGTTAAAATGGTTCAGAATCGAGGAAGGTTTCACTCTATTGTACAGAAGGTTGGTATATTGAATCCAAGTCATTGGCATTTAACAACAATAAAATCCACAAGGTCAAAATCCTCATCATTGAATCATTCCAAGATTCTGTATGGTGGAGATTATCAGCATAAATCATATACATTTTTATCTTTCCCTAATCCAAAGCCCTCTTTCTTTTCTTATGGCAGAAGAAAACCCCCAAAAACAACAATCAAATATCTAGACCCATTCAGCAAAAACTTTGACCCTAAATAATTAATAGAACATTATTAAAGTATTTATTTCCTGAAATGTAGTCAGCATTTTCCAATAGTAAGCAATATCTAATTCTGACATTTACTGAGTTTTTCCAACACCAATTATGTTTTCCAGAAGGACCTAGCTGGCCTATTAGGAGATAGATCTGAGCTAAACTCCATTGATCACCTGAACTCCATAAACCCTTACCCTGACTGTTGGCCAATAGTGATATTTTGGGACTCCTGGAATTAGTTTGAGTTCAGAGTAAGTATCTATTTTTTTTTAAATTAAATTTTTTCTTTTTCTCAGTGCACAGTCATACTAGTAAAAACTGTAGATCTCTTTGTAGAAGCCTAGAAAAAAATGATTAATAACATAATTCTTTGCATTATAGCGGAGTTTCTCCTCCGGGGGACCTAACTTCTGCTTCATTGAAAGATTTCTGCTTCTAGAAATTATCTCAAGGGTAAGAATTGATTGAAGGTCATTACTTTCTGTTTGGATAAATTAAGCTACCTTTCATTCAATGGTCTAAATTTTCTCACTTGTGCAGATCAAGTAATCTATCACAGTTTTAGGTATGGTGTGGTCAATCAACCAATAATATTTTGATTACTAGTTTTACTCTGTAGTTCAGCCTTCGATTTCCAATCAATGCTGACAATAGCCTATATAGGTATACTTCAGAGATATCATGTGCTTGTTACCAGGCCACTTAAATAAAGTGATATCACAATAGCCTGACATGTTGTTGTCACAATAGCCTGACATAGTGTAGTTTATTATGTGTGTAGTAATTAGTAGTATAAAAAGTCTAAAATATTTTGAGAATTCTAAAAATGTGACACAATGGCCTTTGGTAGGCACATACAGTTGGAAAAACAGTGTTGATAAAATTGATCGTTATAATGTTGCCACAAATTTTCAATTTGCTTGTCATATTTATGAAGCTAAATGAAAAGCAGTACAATAAAATGTATTTGTGCTAGTCAACATGGCAGCCACTAGAATATTGACTGTTGAGTATCTGAAGTATGGCTGACATCACTAAAGAGTGGTGTATTTAAAAAGACAAAATAATCCACAATTTAATTATAGGCATGGCTAGCTTGGCTAATTGATGTCCTTATTGACAGTACATGTCTCTAATTACTCAATGAACATCATTTTCTAGATTTACCTCTTATAAAAATCCGTTAACAAGGTCAAACTTTCTCCAAAGATGAGCTAAAGTTATCTTTCCAAAACATGTATCTGGTTATCATTGGACAATCTTAATAGTTTTCCTTCAAATTCTTTATTAGCCTCTCATTTCTGAAGTCTAAACCCTGTAAGATACCATACAAAGTTTTCACAGGTAGCTTCAAAGATACCTTGACTATTTCATATCCCAAGATTCATCTGAAACACAAGTAACTTGAGCAAAAAATATGACCCTAAATGTTATTACTTGTTAAATGAGCTGATGATGATGATAATAATAATATTAATGATAAGAAGAAAAATAAAAAGTTATCATCCATTTATGAGACTATAAATATTAATACTCAACATTTGCTGAAGGGGTTGCTTTGTTGTTATTGTGTTTTGTTGTTTTTGAGAAGGGATGATCAGGTACTGAGTTAGCCAATTTCACAGGTTGTCTATGGGACTATGCAAATTATGTATTATGAATTTATTAGTTGTCATCAAGTCAACATCAATTTTTGGTGATTCATCTGTGTCAGAGTAGAATTGCTTTCTACATTTTTCAAGGAATAAGTTTTAGGAAGTATATCTGACACTGCTTTCAAGACACATGTGAGTGTACACAAGCCACTACCATTTTGGTTAGCATCTGAGCATATTAACAGTTCACACTACTTGTTTGTCCCTTTTATTACAAAGGACCCTCTTCTTCAGGAAAGTAGTTCCCCAAAGTTAGTCCAGTATTAACTGATGAAACCACTAATGGTCCTTGAGCATAACGACTATGTCTTATTTTAAAATAACATATTACACAGAGTGGACATTCAATCACAAATTACTCAATTAAATTTACTCAAATTACTAAAAAATTTATATCTATATCCATGTAAATCCAGAATGTATACATATTTTTTACTGTAATTATGCTGTCAACTATTTTAAGTCATTTGAAAATGAGAGTTTGTCTACTTCAGAGGTTGAAAACTTTTTCAATAAAAGGCCACATAGCAATTATTTTAAACTCATAAAAGTCATAAATTCTCAATCATCGCTACTCAACTCTGCCATTGTAATGCAAAAGTAGTCATTGTTGTTGTTAAGTGTTCTCCACTTGAGTATAATCATTGTTGTTGTTGTTATGTGCCTGCCAGTCATTTGCGTGACCTTTTGTACAACAGTCCTAAACCCTGCTCTATCCTGTGCCAATCGCATTGCCATAATAATGGGCTTGAATGTGTGAGAGATTGTGCAGATGGCACAGGTTAGAATCAGGTTGAGAACTGTTTATAGGATCACTATGATTATTATGGCTACTGTGTTAACACAACTCCTTGAATACCTTCTTCTCTTTTACCATCCTTCCACCTTCCAAAAAATGATATCCCTCTCCAAGGAATAGTCTCTCCCAAAGTATGTGAGACAAAATTTTATCATCTTCACCTCCAAGGAGCATTCTGGCTTCACTTTCTCTAAAACATGTCTGCTTGTTCTTTTGGAAGTCCATGGGATCTTCAGTACTATTTTGCAATACCACAGTTCAAAGGCCTCAATTCTTCTGTAATCTTTATTCATTATCTGGCTCTCAGATACATAACAAGTGAGTGAGAATACTATGGTCTGAATCAGGCACACCTTACTCCTCAAACTGACATCATTGCTCCACAATAGTTTGGAGAAGCCCCTGACTGTAGACTTTCCCAGTGCAATACATCTCCTGCACTGACTACTGGTATCAAATGTATTGTGGATTGGAGTAAAATGAAGTTTACGATAGTTTCAATCTTTTCTCCATTTATCTTTTTTATTTTTTTTTCCATTTATCTTTTTGTTGCCTATCAGTCCAATGGTGAGAATTTTTTTTTTCGCTTAGTATTAAATTGCAATTCATTTTGAAGGCTGCAGTGTTTGACCGGCAGCAAACACTTTAAATCTTTCTCATTTTTAGCATGCAAGGGTGTGTCATTTCCCTAACAAAGGTTACTGACAAGTCTTCCTCCAATCCTGATGTTACATTCCTCTTCATAGAGTCCAGCTTCTCAAACAATTTGCTAAGCATGCAGATTCAATAGACATGGAGAGTGGATACTACCCTCACACACATCTTTCTTCATTTTAAGCCACATAATGTCCCCTTGCTCTGTTCACAGTGGCCTCATGGTCTAGGCACTGGACTCACACAAGTTCTATTATGTTTTCTGGGATTCCTATTCTTCTAAACATAAGCTGTAATTTTTTTATGTCACAGACAATTGCCTTTGCATAGAAACATTCTTCTGATATTCAGCCAGGTTATCTACAAAGACAAAGGAGAAAGAAAAAAAACCAAAATGGATGTTAGAAGAGATCCTGGAAATTACACTAAAGCATTAAGAAGCCACAACAAAGGAAGAAATGCCTAAGTAAAGGGACTGAACAGAAGATTTCAAAGGGCAGCTTGAGAAGACAAAGCCAACAATTATAATGGAAAGAACAGAGACCTGAATTAGCAAATAAAAAGAGACCTCACTTGGGATTTCTCAAACTGAAAGAACTAAAAACAAATTCAAGCCTAGAGTTACAATACTTAGAAATGCTATGGGGAAAATCTTGACTTATTCAAAGCATCAAAAGAAGATGGAGATAATACACAGAATCACTGTACCAAAAATAATTGTTTGATACTGAAATATTCCAGGAAGTACTATATGATCAATAGCCAATAGTAATAAAAGAAGACGCTCAAGATGCATTGAGGGCGTTGGCAAAAAAATAAGGCTCCAGGAATAAATGGTATATCAATTGACATGTTTCAAAAGTGGATACAGCCCTGGACATGTCTGTGCCAGGAAACTTAGAGGACAGCTACCTGATCGATCCACTGACTGGAAGAATGTATATTTGTTCCCGTTCCCAAGAAAGGTAATCCAACAGAATGTGGAAACTACCAAACTATATCATTAATATCACAAATAAAGCCAAAAGACACATGTTTTATTGACATGCTCAAAATCACTGGAAGTAAGAGAAATGTAAATCAAAACCACAAAGAGATACCATCTTACTCCAGTAGTAGTAGCAAAGTTTAACAGGACAGCAGGGCAGGTAATAACTGTTAGAGAGGTTATGGAGAGATAGGAACATTGTTGGTGGGATTTTAAAATGGTCCAAACACTCTGGAAGGCAGTTTGGCATTTTCTCAAAAGGCTGAACATAGAAATTCCACATGGCCCAGCTATTCCACTACTTGGAATATATCCCAAGAAAATGAGAACTGAGGCACAATGGAGCCTTGTACACCAATGCTCATAGCAGATTATTCATCATCGCAAGAACATGGAAACAGCCCAAATGTCCAACCACAATAGAATAGATTGAGAAATTACGGTACGTACACATGATGGAATACTACACAACACGCAGGAGTAATGATTTTGTAAATCATTACCCAACTTGGGAGGAACTAGAGAGCATTATGCTAAGTGAACTAACTCAGTCCCATAAGGACAAATGCTGAATAAGAACATTATTGAAGACATAGATAACGACTGGAATGTGTGTGAGGATCTTAAGGGGGAGAGGGGAGAGGGCACAAGGGTGAAGAGGGGTTGGGGGAGTAATCATAAGGTTGCACAATTTGCTGGGTGGAAGGAGGGGTGGGTTAAGGAAATGGGATAGTTCTGGTGTGAAAAATAATGTATAAGGAATTTGTAACTAAAACAGAATTATAGGAAAGTTTTAAAAACAAATGGCTAAATACAACATATATAGAGAACTTTCAGAAGTTCAGGTTGAATTTAGAAGAGGTCATGGCACCGCGGATATAATTTCTGATGTCAGATGAATTGTGTCTGAAAGAAAAAGCAACCATAGATATGGGTGGGGAAAAAAAGTTTTTGCTGTGTTCCAATCAACTTGAAAAAACAAGCAGTGACTGAATATGAACCATAGACTATAATTTGTTGACTTTTGGTCTAGAGTTGAACTATGAACAAATGGTAAATATCCATTGTTGCTACTGTTGTTGTGTATCATCAAGCGGAAATGATGCATAACTGATCTTTGAGTGGGTTTTCAGACCAAGTAAATGCCACAGGAAAAGACTGTGCATCTGTCTCCAGTGGAGCAGCTGGTCTATTCAAACCTGGGATTCAGGACTTGGTATTGCTTAGTAGAGCTTATTACCACTAGGCCACCAGAGCTCCCTAACTACCCACTACTGATTAAATATGGTTCAAATCCATATCCAATAAACTTGCACTCCACCTTCAGTCTCAGTTGCTCTCTGTCATTTAAGTATCGCTAAAGTGTTTTGTTTTATTTATTCTTTTTTTATTTTTCTGTTTTCAAATTATGAGGGTAGTATAATCAGCCCCAGAGCTTGTGGGTTAAGATGCTCGATATTGATCCAGATTTTTCTTACTGTTGGTTTCTATTGTCAGCCTAGTTGCTCCTTGCTTGTGAGATGGCCACAATCATTCCTAGGGTGTTTCATCTGATGAAAAGACAGAAGGAGGACCATGAGTTCCTGTATGTCTCACAGCAAGGGGAGCAATTCCCAAGCATATAATTTCTTCTTTACTTAAATTATTAGAATAAGGATCTTTTATTCTTATGCACAATTAATTATTAGAGTAAGGATCTTTTATTTTTCTGCACAATTTTCCTGAAATCCCTTCAGTGATAAATAGTGCAGAAGCCAAGCTGACAAGTCACATTCCAGTAATGAGGACAAACCTTTTTAATATGAGCTCTAAGTCGTTTCACAGACACAGGGATAGAGAGACAATTTCTACACATTCCAAATCTCATATTCAGTAATTCAATAGTTATAATATGTTTAACCAGTAAGAGGAATAAATAAATTCCAAGTTTTAGAAAGATATAGAATCAAAGGATGATACTACTGTTAGTTGAGCAGGTAAAAATGAATAAAAATTAAAAGTTTACACTGGATACACTAGGAAATGGTGGTAAGAAGCTGCACTACAATCCAAAAAGCATAGGATTCAAATTCACCAGCTGCTCCATGGGAGAAGAATGGTCAATTTTCTCCTGTTAAATTAATGGCCTCTAAAAACTCATAAGAGGGTCAGTTATGGGTCAAGTTCAACTGGATAGTCCCCAACATTTCTAAGTAGCCTCTGTACTGATCAGATTAACTAGGTTGTATAATAATTCAGTGCATGAATTAGATTGTTTTTTCTAATTCTATGTTATTGCATTCTTTTCTTGGAATCGAGTCTGAACTGATGGGAAATAAGTTCCATTTTAAAAAATAAATTATCTTTCATTGTTAGCTTGCTTTTCTTCCAACTTGGTGAACTCTATTGAAATTAGTCTGTTCCTCAGATTAACTGTACAGACTTGGTACATGTGGTAATTATAAACTCCATGGAATCATAAAAAGAATTTGAGTTTAAAAGAAGGTCAAACTAGACAGGGCTATTTCAAAATTTATTCTATTTTTAAAATGCATTAATTGTGCTTATAAATTCAGATCCGTTTATTAGGCATGGATATAAATGAAGATCAGAGATTTAATGAACAGCAACTTAAGAACAGTAGTGAATGGCAACTGAATTGATTTAAAAAGCAAAACCAGCCCAATATATTACCATTTTACAGAATTGACTCATAACTTATTCTCCAGTGGATTTTTAGAGACTGCACATCAAATGGGAGAAAACTGCCAATCTTTCTACTACAGAATTGCTGGCAGGTTCCAACTGCCAGAAGGGTGCCACTTTTGAGTCAGTAGTGCAACTCCCTACAAACTATGCCACTAGTGCAAAAGAAAAACCACATGCAATCTGCTGGGTTAACAAACATCCCAGCAGAGGAAACTACTTGTTGCTATTTTATACCTCAAGTTGGAACTGATCCATAGATGACCCTCCAGGAGATTTCCAAAGGCAATAAATAAATCAGAAGGAGATTGTTCATCTTTCCACAGAGCAGTTGGTGGATTCAAACTTTGGAGATATATTGCATTGGGCAAGTCTGCTGTCAGGGACCTCTCCAAATCATTGAGGAGCAATGAGGTCAGTTTACAAATTAAGGTGTACCTGACACAAGCCATGACCTTTTCAATCACTTGCTATACATATGAGGGCTGAATAACCAAAACATAAGAATTGATACCTTTTAGTTGTGGTGTTGGAGAAGAGTGCTGAATATCCCATGGACTGTCAAAGAAATAAACAGATATGTATTAGAGTGTAGCCAGAATACTCCTTGAAGGCAAAGATGACAAAGCTGTGTTTCACATACTTTGGAATTGTTGCTAGGAAAGGTTAGAGAAATTATTCCCTGGAAAGTGATACCATGTTTGGAAAGGTGGAGATAAACAGAAAAATTCAAAGGGTGCTTCAAGAAGACAAAGTATTATAATGAGATATATGTGTTGTTGTTGTTGTTGTTGCTATTGATTGCCTTTGAGTTGAGATTGAGACGACTCATAGGGACCCTATGAACGAACAGCCTAAGCACTATTTGTACATAGAGTTTTCAGAGGCAAGCCATTTTGGAAGTGGATGCCGCTCCTGCTTCCAGGCTTGATTTAGTCGGGAAGCTCCAGCCAACACTATCCACCATGGGTGCCCATTACCACGATTGGCACATCACTGTCACAGGCTTCAGCATCACAGCAACCACGAGTTACCTCTGTACAGCAATGCACAGACCAGTGCTATACCACCTAGAAGAATGTTTGACAGGAAGACAACTTTGGGCTTAAGGCCGCCTCCTGGTTCAAACCCTAGTCCCAGGCTGGCTAGCCTCACTCCAGGGACAGAGCAAACCTGCATGTCAAACACATTCCTGGAAAAGCAGTCCACTCCAAAAGCTTGCCACGGTTCCTGCGCTACCACCACCACGCTCCTGCCTTCTGGCCGAGTCGAGATTGCTCATAGTAAATATATGAACAGAAGGCCTGAAGCCCTTCTACAACTATTGACATTTATCAAAGTTCATATAGTTTCCAGAGGCAAGTTGTTTAGGAAGTGGATGCCACTCCTGCATATGTGTATCTATATCTATCAAATCTATCTAGTCTATTATCTATCTATCTATCTATCTATCTATCTATCTATCATCTATCTATCTATCTATCTATCTATCTATCTATCTATCATCATCTATCTATGTATCTCATCAGAAAACAAAAAGAGAAAAACGCACTCAGTATTTCTCTCAAGCTGGTGAAACATAAACAGGGATGTTTTTGAAGTTGATGGAAGTCTGGAAACCCTCATTTGACTTTTCTAAGAAATTTTAAAGAACAAGCTAAAAACTGGGAAATTAAATTTATTGCAGTTGTTGTTGTATGCCATTGAGGTGGGAATGACCCATAACTGACCTTCCAGTGGGTTTTCAATGGTAGTAAATCCACAGGTGAAGATTTCCCATACTTTTCACATGGAGCAGCTGGTAGATTGGAACCACATGGCTTTGGGAGTGCAGTACAGCTTCTTATTACTATACACCAGAGTTTCTTATACCTACTGCAGCAGGGTATTTCAAATTATAGTGATCTTGTGGGGCAGAGTTAAACTGCATCTTAGGCTATAAGCCTTTGCATTTACAGATTTCAAGGCTATAAATCATTATAGAAGTAGACTGTCACATCTTTCTTCTGTTGATGGGTTTGAAACACCAGTGTTTGTTTAGCAGCCAAGATCTTTAACCAGAGTGCTACCAGCGTTTATGGCTGTAAAAAGAGCAATGGCCATGAGGTGGACTGCCATATCTGACCTTTAGTAACATCACAGTGGGGAACTGTCCCCATCAACAGCATCAATAACACAAAACCAATTCCCATGATGTCAGATGTGTGTCCCTCACATTCCTATATCTCTTTCTACTAATCTCAATGTCAATCTTACAATTTTACTGGGTCCAAAATCCAATGCAATAGCTAACTGACCACATAGAGCAATTTTAGGGAAGTAAAAATTTTATAATACAGGTTAGTAGTAGCAGAACATAATTAGAATAGTTTCTGAAATAGGCCTGTAGGCACCTCAGCCTTGAGTCTCCAGGTTTTAGGCCAGTGTTACAAAGTTCTCAGTTCTGCCAGTATTGGTTCCCCACTCATAGTCCTCCAACAAACTTTGACAAAAGGCTCTTAACTCTGTTTCAATGATGTAACAGTCCCAACGTCTGCTCCATCTCATACCAAGTCTCGTTCTCTGCTGTTGCTCTCATAAGCCTAGTCTGACTGACACAAGAATCTCTGGTCCTGAAGGATACATTACGTTCTTTTCATTCTTTGTTGGTGATGAAATTTCTCCCATTCTGCTGCTGGATCTGTTCAACTTAATGGCAAGACTAGCCCATCCCCCTGTGAGTAAGCCATCATACCCTATTTGCATATCCCCACCCATGCACATGGAAAAGTAAGTTAATGGGTAGGGAAAGCCATTTTGAACAATAAAACCTTAACACTATAAATGTAATATAAAAATTATTGACTAATATTGTTAATATCACACACAAGTAAAAGATCATTGAAGGTAATATAAAATGGTTGAAGCAACACAACAGGTGTGGGCAAAGGGTATTATGGCTAATGTAAACTGGATCTAGATTAAAAGCAAGTAATGTTTTGAAAAGATGTTTATAATGCTTTTTTTAACTACACAAAAGTTTTTGACTATATGAGTCATAAAAATTATGGATAAAATTTGTGAAGAATGAAAATTATAGAACACTTACATGAGCTCAAGGGGAAACTTTACATGGACAAAGAGCTATTTGAACAGAACAAGCGGATATTTCCTGGTTTAAAATCAGAGAAGGTGTGCATCAGAGTTCTATCCTTTGATATAATACAAGCATGATCTTCAACTTAGTCATAATTGTGAGGATGGTGCATAACTGGGCAAGTTTTTGTTTTGTGGTACATAAAGTTGAATTAGAGCTAATCAAATAGCACCTAGCAATAACAATAAAAGAAACAATAATTTAAATTTAATTAGA
>NW_006400082.1:70115-75107 GCF_000299155.1 Elephantulus edwardii | reverse complement strand
CATTGGAGAGATGAGATGGACTGGCATGGGGCATTTTGAGTCAGATGACCATATGATATATTACTCTGGAGATGAAAAGACAAGGGAAAATGGTGTTGCCTTCATAGTAAAAAAAAGTTATTTTTAGATCCATCTTGAAGTACAACATCGTGAGCGACAGGATTATATCCATACACTTACAAGGAAGTCTGGTGAATACCACTATCATTGAGATATATGCACCAACAACCAGAGCCAAAGAAGAAGAAGTAGATGATTTCTACCAACTTTTACAGTCAGAGATAGATCGAACATGCAATCAAGATGCATTGATAATGGTGACTGGAATGCAAATGTTGGGAACAGAGAAGAAGAATCAGTCGTTGGAAAACATGGGCTTGGTGACAGGAATGAAGCTGGAGATATAATGATTAAATTTTGTACAATCAATGACTTATTCATTGCAAATACATTTTATGAGACACAAATGCAGGTTATACGCATGGACTTCACCTGATGGTATGCATGTACATTTACATGTTTTAATAAATAAAGAAAAATATTTCAGTTATATATGAATCATTTACCCAATTTTCTGCTTTAACTTTTTTATTTCAATTAACCAGCCACAAGTCATAATTTGCATAGTAAGCACATAATTAGAAAAATAGATTTAATTAGTACTTCAGATACTGAAGGGCATCAGTTCTCATCTCTGTGCTAGGAAACTATCACTTTTCTCCAAGTGAGTTTTGGCTACAAATGGACAAAGTAAACTTTAGTCTTACCTGCTGTGTTTAACCACTTTCTTGCTTTTCTGTCTTTTTAAAAGATGTTTTGTAGACAAGACTGATATCGGGGTTGGGGTAAGACTGAGAAAAACTGGATAAATTATGTTTACTGTATTG
Source organism: Elephantulus edwardii (assembly GCF_000299155.1). Classification (NCBI taxonomy): domain Eukaryota; kingdom Metazoa; phylum Chordata; class Mammalia; order Macroscelidea; family Macroscelididae; genus Elephantulus; species Elephantulus edwardii. The sequence continues at coordinate 74,220 of NW_006400082.1, read as the reverse complement.
AAGCCTATGAGGGAGAGAATAGTTTGAAATTAATATATGTTAGGGCATTATGATTATCATAAGAGCCCGGAATAAGGGTTGCAGAGTGGAGTATACTTGGGGTGGGGGTGGGGATGTAAGGGGTGAGGGGGGGATTGTGTACCAATGAGGGAGTTTTCTTTTGCTTTGCAAGGAGAGGAGTGAACTAGGGGTGGGAGTGGGGTGAGTGGGAGAAAAGTGCATCAGTGAATCAATGGAATTCCAAAATCTCTGTAGATGTTCATTGAAATTGATAATAATGATAATAATAAAGTAATAATAAATACTACTAATTTTAAAAAGCAATATATGATTGGGTATTATGGTTATGACAAGATTCCAGAATGAAGATTGCATAGTGAGTGTACTGGGGGGGAGAGGGTTGAGATTGTATACTAATGAAAGAATTTTTCTTTTAATTTTCAAAGAGAAGAGCAATCCAAAATCTCTGTAAACATTCATTAAAATTAATAAAATAAAATTTTTTTAAATAGATGTTTTCTTCCTGTATATAATCTTCTGGCCATGGAACTCTTCAATTTTCTTAAAGTCACTCTGAATTGACTCTACTGTGACCCATTAAATTGACCTATAATTCCATTCTCTAAAGAAGCATTGGTGGCCTACTGGCAAAAAGTTGTTCTGCAATCTCAAAGACATATGGTTCAAATCTACTAGCTGCTCCACAGGAGAAGGATGGATAATTCTCCTCCCGTGTGATTAACTGCCTCTGAAAACACAACAGAGGGTCAAGTATGGGTTGATTCATACAACAAAGATAATCTTAATTTTACTCTTCAATTGAATTATTGGAGATGCCTCAGTGTCGAAAAATAACAGTGCTTGTTGTTATTGGGTGTTTTCAAATAGATTTTTACTAACAATGATCCCATGAAATGGAGTAGAACTGTTCCGTAGTAGTTTCTAGACTATAATCTTTATCACCCTTACTCTTGTGAATTTACTGGCTAGATTTGAGCTGTAAATGCTGAATTGACACATCACGTGTATACTCAAATCCATGGCCATCAAATTGGAACAGAGTAATAGCTTTTTGGAGACTGAAATAACTTGAGAGAAGATTGTCTGTCTTCCTCCCAAAGACTAGCTAGTGCATTTGACTTTGGATTTATGGCACAACTTCGTATCCATCAGACTACCAGAGATCTTAGTACTCAAAGTAAACATTTTCTTATTGTCTTACTCATATGTTTGAGCCCTCTCCCTGGCCTACATTTTCTGGTAATGTCATAAACATCTTAATTGCAAAAATTCTTAGATATTTCATCTTTTAAAAAATTCATTACCAGCTTTTTATCACCAGATATTTTTAGATACTCAGTAATCTCATATGTTACCAATATTTCATTTTCAGAAATAAGAAAGAAATATATTAATTAAACTACTTTCTTATCATCATCTAGATGAGCCTTCCATGTTACAAAGATTTCTCTACATATTGAAGCTTTTTAAAGTTGTGATTGAAATTTGGACTTGAAATACACAGCTCAGGTTCAAAACCAACCCTTCAAACTATGGATTGACTGTGGATAAATTGTCTGATTTCTCTTAATGCTGGTGCCCTAACATATGAAATAGAACAATGAATTTTACCTACAGGATTATTGTACCTATAAGACATGCCATATGCTTAGTATGTGTAAGTCACTTATTAAGTCATTAGTGATGATGATGATGATGATGATGATGATTATTCCTACCACTATCACTCTTATTGCTACTACCACTTACTGTGAGGGAGTTCTTGTGGCCTAGTGAGTGGTAAGGAACTGTGCTGGCAACCCAAAGGCCTATGGTTCAAAAGCACCTTCTGTTTTTTGAGAGAAAGATAACAATTTCCCCACATGTGATGTACTGCTTCTGAAAACCCACTGAATGGTCAGTTATGAGTCAGTTCCAGCTCGACTGCACATAACAACTATAAATAACTGTGTGATCTTAGGGGGAAACAAAAGCTTCCCTCTGAAAAGAATGAGAAATACAGTGGTGCATCTGTATGAAGCAATAAAATGTGTAAAAGAAGTGGCAATGACACCATATCAATAAACCATTGTGATGGGCCCATGCTTCAGCATAAGAGGGACTCTGAGGCCATGTAATAAAAGTGAATGAATATTTAAAATTACTTTCATCTCTTGCTATTATCAGCATCTTTCACAGATGCACAGAGCCATTCTCTTAGCATTCTATGTTCTTCTTGTGTGTAAAAGTAAAAAAAAAAAATAAGTTTAAAAAATGCTTATTTTTTTCTTTTCTATAAGACTTTATAAAAGCAGAGTCTGTGATGTCTACCATATTAACTAGTTCATATTCAATGTTTGTGATATACTAAATCTAATAAAGAATTACAAGTGCTACCATTATTTTTCTTATCACTACTACTACCAAATGTGTGATTCCAGTAAATTATTTTTTCATCTTTATCAATGTTGAATTTTATCTCAACACTTTGCCCTGCCCTCTCTCAAAATTCTAATTAAAGCATGTCTTCACCTTTGTGTGTTCTAAAAATAAAAAAAAGTTATCACAAAGGATCACCTTATTCTTGCATATCCCAAGATATGGCCCAGCTTCCTCTTTTCACTAAGAGTTAGATAAAACCCCTGTTCATCATTTCATTATCCCTAAAAGATTTGTCTATATACCTATATCCAACCCTAAAACTATTCCTTTTTTTTAAAAAAAAGTTACCCATTAGTAAAATTCTTCCTATTACAATAGACTGAATAGATGTTATCTTTATTGTCTGGTGCATTTTACCTCTCATATCACTATTAAGTTTCAATATCTGTAATATAATGGGTCTGTTGTTATGATTTTCTGTTGCTTAGAACAATTTTCCCAGGTCATTATTTTCTAGCTGCCTGCAAGCACATTAACCTGATCTAGCTGTCCTGTGGGCACTCACCTTGCCTACATTTCCAACAGTTGAGTGAGCCATTTCTTCTTCATAGGGCATATGTTAGCCTATCCACAAGAGGATCGGCTAGTCTTACCAGTATATTGAACAGATTCAATAGCAGAAATTGGGAACCAAGAGAGAAGAAGCAGAGAAAACAGCATAAGTTCCTCAGGGACCAGAGGTTCCTGCACCAGAGGTGTCTTGCTGTTGACTGAGAAGCTGCCTAAATTAATTGAGAAACTGTGTTTTGCTCTTGATGCAATGAGACAGAGCCAGGGTCAGAACCCTTGAAGTAAAGACAGGGTTAGAGCTTGAGACAGAAACAGAACCAGAGACCCTACGATGAAGATAGGGCCAGACAGAACCTTTGAGTCAGAGATAGAGCTAATGATTTTGCTTGCTGGACAATTGAAGGAAGAGCTGATTTGAGACTGCTACCTCACAGAACCAAAGATACAATTCTTCGACCCAAGCTTGCTGGAGGAATGAGGGAAGGTTCTATAACTAGAAGGACTAAAAGAATATTGTAACACTGATCAAAGTCATGAGGCTGAATTTCAAAGGGCCTATGGCAATGCTTGAGAATCAGGACTAAAGAATTATATCCCGCTACTAACTTGGATTATAGCTCTAATACACCTTGCAATAAAGACTTTGGTTCTTTGTAGTCTATGTAGTAATTGTAACAAATTTTAGACCCAGTAGAGCAGTTAAGACTAGTGTCAGAATTAGTAGAAGTAAACAAAGCAGTGTGAAGGACTATATATATATATATATATATATATATATATATATATATATATATATATATATATATATATATATTCTTATAGGAATTAATTTTGTACTGTGGACGTAATTATTGATGGGGACAACTCTGTGTGGAATTAGTAGAGGTCAGACTTAACTGTCCTCACTCTTTTCACAATAGCTATAAAAAGCAAAACTACTTCTACTATTTCCTGAGATTGTTGTATTTTAAATGTCCTTACAGTGCTTAGCAAGATATCTGACATGTACCAAAAACCAAAAATTAAACTCATTATCCAAAAACGACTGGAACAGGACATCAACAGAGAACTACCAGAAGTCCAGGCTGGTTTCAGAAGGGGTCGTGGTACTAGAGATATTGTAGCTGATATTAGATGGATCTTGGCTGAAAGC
>NW_006400082.1:63713-69185 GCF_000299155.1 Elephantulus edwardii | reverse complement strand
ATAATTGGGATGGGAGTGTCAGAGACAGTGCGATTGGCACAGGACAGAGCGGAGTTTAGGGCTGTTGTACATAGGGTCGCTATGAGTCGCAGGCGACTCGGCGGCACATAACTACAACAACAACAACCCAAAGGCAATTTCAACTCACAGCAGTACTATAGAACAGAGTAGAAAAGACCATGGAGTTTCCAATTTTATAAAACTTTATAGCAGCAGGCTGCTCAGTCTTTCTCCTATGGAGTACTTGGTGAGTTTGAACCATAGACCTTTTGATTAGGCACCTAATTGTGTCACCAAGGCTTCTAATTTGATAGATGTTGTTATTTACCATTGAGTCAGAAGCAACCCACAACTGAACCTTCAGAGGATTTTCAGCAGCAGTAAATTGTGGGGACTGAGTTTTCCCACCTTTCTCCTGCAGAGCAGCTGGTAGATCTGAACAGCAATGAAGCTACTTATCACTTAATAACTTAATTTTTAATTATCATTTACTCACTCACTCATTGCTATTGAGTTGGAACCAAGTCATAGCTGACCTTCTATCTGGTTTTTAAGGCTGTAAATAGCAGAGTAGAAGATTACCTGTCTTTGTCTTATGAAGCTGCTGGTATATTCAAAGCACCAGAAAGATGAAGCCTTTAACCTAACAGTGCAATTTCCTATGGACTATGCCTTACTATTATTTATTATTATTATTATTAAACAGCAGTAATATATCTGTTTATATAATATTATGTGTTTTATAAACTAAAGTGCATATATTTAATCATTTCAATAATTAGTTTCAAAACAAATAATAAAATAAAATAAAAACCAAACCCCATAGTTTTTTAGCTGATTCTAATGCATACCTGATCCCACAGAACAAAACTGCCAGAAAGGGTTTCTGAGGCTCTGACTTTTTATAGGAGCAAACCTCTTTCGCTTTCTCCTGGGGAACATCTGATGGGTTCAAACCAGTGGCCTTTTAATTGGCAGATGTTACTCATTCCCATTTTACAGATTAGAACCTGAAGAAAATCCTGCCATTTGCTTAAGCTATCCACCCAAAATGCAAAGCAGGCATTCAGAGGCCCAGATAGAACTTTTTGTTGATGTTGTCAAATTTTACCTGAATAGTCAAAACTAGTTTTGAGGAAAAGAAAGAATCAGATACTGGTTTTTCCATCTTACGTCTTCCAAGATATTTTAATAAATGCTATTTATTCAAGGAGGATGGGTGACCCAGTCACACTTTCTGTGACAACATGTTAATTTTAATGCAAAAACCAATTTTTCAGTGAAATAGTTCTTTCTGGCCCACTGTAACTAGCTCCCTACATGGCCACAGAAACAGTGTGTTTAATGCATCAGGCTACAACCTGCGGTGGGTCACCTGGTCCTGTAGCACACCAACCTGACCATTCCTATTTCTTCATAGGCTTCTGGCATTTATTTCTACTATAGACATGTGCCAGTGGTGTACAAGATTCAGTGGCAAAAATAATTACCTATCAGAATGGACTTGAAAACTTCCTTTGTATAAAACCAATTCAAAAAAGGACTTATTTATGAGAATGCCTTCCTTCATGTGATTTTTCACTATAATTATCAATTTCAATCGGTTATCAATCCAGTGAGTGCTAAAGAATGTATTCAATTGAGCAGACATTTATTGATTGCCACAGCACATCAGCAGAGAACTGTGGGAAGTCCAGGCTAGGTTTATGAGGAGTCATGGTACTAGGGATATTGTAGCTAATACTAGATGGATCTTAGCTGAAAGCAGGGAATACCAGATGAATGTCTATCTGTGTTTAATTAATTATGCATAGGTGTTTGTGTGGATCATAACAAACTGTGGCTGACTCTGAGAAGAATGGGAATCCCAGAACACTTGATGGTGCTAATGAGAAACCTATACTTGGACCAAGGGGCAGTCATCAGAACAGAGCAAGGAAACACTGCATGGTTCAACATTGGGAAGGGAGTACACCAGGGATGTGTCCTGTCTCCATACCTTTTCAACCTGTATGCAGGACAGATTATCTGGGAGGCTGCGTTCTATGAAGAGAAATGTGGGGTCAGGATTGGTGGAAGATCTATCAACAATCTGCATTATACAGATGGCACAACCCTGCTTGCTGAACTGAGGAGGGCCTGAAATGCTTGCTGCAGAGGGTCAAGGGCTGCAGCCTTCAATATGGATTGAGCCTTAATATTAAGAAAATAAAGATTCTCACCACTAGACCAGTTGGAAGCATCAGCATGGATGGTGAAGAGATTGAGATTGTTCACAGCTTTAGTTTGTTTGGCTCCACAGTCAACACTCTTGGCACCAGCAGCCAGGAAATTAGAAAACATTGCGATGGGAAAGTCTGCTGTTAGGGACCTCTCCAAAGTACTGAAGAGCAATAGTGTCTCTCTGGAGACTAAGGTGCGTTTGATACAGGCCATGGTCTTTGCAATCACTTGTTATGCGTCAGAGAGTTGGACAATGACTAAGGAGGATAGAAGGAAAAATTATGCCTTTGAGCTGTGGTGCTGGAGAAGAGTATTGAATGTACCCTGGACTGCCAAGAAAACAGATTCATTCAAAGAGGCTTAAACCAGGCTGCTCCTTGAAGGCAAGGATTCTGAGGCTTCATCTGACATACTTTGGATATGTTGTAAGGAGGAAGAGGTCCTTGGAGAGGGTCATCATGCTTGGGAGTGTGGAGGGACGGCGCAGAAGGGGAAGATCTTCTATGAGGAGGATTGATTCAGTGACTTGGGTAATCACGATGGGTGTGTCGGAGACAGTGTGATTAGCACAGGATAGAGAAAAGTTTAGGGCTGTTGTACATAGGGTCGCTATGAGTCGCAAACAACTCGACGGCACATAACTACAACATCTGCCAAACACTTGGCTAGGTGATGCATGACGCAGCCAATATCAATATAGTGACAGGTAGCTGGGGAGATGGGAGAAGTATAATTAGTAAATACACAAATGTTCCCTCTTCTTCTCTCTTCCCCCCTTCCTGTCTCACCTTTTCTTCCTTCCTTCCTTCCTTCCTTCCTTCCTTCCTTCCTTCCTTCCCTTCTTTTTTCCTTCTTCCCTCTTTTCCTTCACTTTCTTCCTTCTGTCTTTCCTTTCACGCCTTGTTTAACAGTATTGGCAAACACTGATTATATCTTGGTAAATATACTAGACATAGTCTCTGCTTCCATAGAGTCTATAGACTTATGGGGGCGGGGGAACCAAAATAAACTTTTTTTGAAAAATATAATTTTGGTTGTTATACATGAGGCGAGCATAGAATGATGAAAGAATAGTTCTGTGTTCTGTGACAGATGCTAATAATAACAGGAGATGAAAGTGATTTTATATATTCATTCACTTTTGTTGCATGGCCTCAGAGTCCCTCTTATGCTGAGGCATTGGCCCATCACAATGGTTTATTGATATGGCTTCATTGCCACTTTCTTTTACACTTTCTGTTGCTTCAAACAGAAACACTACTATCCTTCTCACTCCTTTCAGAGGGAAGCTTTTTTTTTTCATCTGACCCTCCAAAGCATTCTATTCTGTGCAGATGTTGGTGGCAGGATGTTAGAAAATTCCATGGCAAAAGAACAAGTCAGTCTTTCTAACAAAAGTAAACAAATAATGAAATGTCAAGGAGAGGCACTGTAGAAAATATCTCACACTATTAGGCTGTCTCTTTGTTTTGCCTTTTGTGTTTGTTTTTCAGGAAGCTATTAGGATGATGTTGTCATTTCATGTTGAGGAATAGCTCAGGGTGACTTTTTATCCTCCAAATATTATGTATTTTTGCGTAGAAAAGGTTTCTTTCTGGGCCACGATGTACCTTAGTGACCTATCAGCACTGCAAGAGAGAAGCTAGAATAATCTGCAAGAATCATTCTACATACATTTTTTTTCACCCTTCTGATGATAGTAATAACCTCTGAAATCAAGTAAATGTGAAAACCAATTGAAATTAGGTTTTACAAGCAGTATGAATACATCTATATTAAATCAACGACCCCTTTCAACTTAAATAGGAAATAGTCCTGCTTCATTAGAACAGTGATAAAGAGTGTGGCCCTAAATTGAATTGGAAATTACCTTTGCCTTAAGTTTTAAGAATTGAGGAAACTGTCTATCAGACACAATCATGAGAGAAAACACCAAAAACATCTGGCAATTATAAAACATATTTTTTTTAATATGTTAGTGCAATCCACTACACATCTTTCAGTTTGTCTACAGGGACAGCTGTGGGTTCCTGTGATGATGGAATTTATGAACTTGGTATTTCAAACAAAACAGAGTTTAACCATGGTGGACAGGTTTAAGTAGAACTTCCCAGCTAAGATATACTAGAAAGTAAGGCTTATTAATGTTACTGTTGCTGTTGTTCAGTGCCATAAAGTCAACTCATAACAACAGTGCATACAGAACAGGACACTGCTTGATAATGTACCACTATTATAACCTTTGCAGTGTTTAAGCCCATTGTTGGAGTCACTATGTAATCCATCTCATTTAGGGTCATCTTCTGTTTCATTGAATCTTCACTTTTTTTTAATTGGTTTGCATACAATAATTTGTTTATACCGTGTTTCTGTGGAGAGCTTTTTTGTCCCCTCCTTCCACCCACCAACTCTGATCCTGAGATTTCTCCCCCTCCTACCTACAGCCCCCATCCTTTTCCTTTCCCTCTTTTAATATTCATACACGTCTTACTGATTATCCTTCTGTTTTTATAATAATGCTCTTATATGGATTTGTTCTTATGCACCTGAGTTAGTTCACTCAGCATAATTCTCTCTAGCCTCCCTCTTGTTATACTATGTTTTTCAAATCAGTTTCTTGTGGATACACTGCTCTGGTCATTTTTTAATAATCTTCAGCAAGCCTTTACTTGCATGTGATATTAATGATAGGTATTGTTCAATAATTTACACATCCTGCTGGAGAATTTTTTTTCTTTTGTAATTTTTAATTTTACATATACATCTCTTCCAAGTGGCTGGATATGTATATGTCTTCAAAATTTCTTAAACTGAACATGTGAGCATGTTTTAAGGACTACATTTGATGAAACACCTTCATTGACATTCCGTCAATTCCTGAAACCTTGTTTTTTCCCCTAATTTTTTCAGTTGAACCTGGCCTTTTTCTCCAGTACCATTGGGTCTTGATCATACTTTCTGACAGGCTAGGAAGAAAGGTTTGGTATAACTGTGTAACACTCTGTTTATTTAATTATAGAGTGCCTCAAAGCAGAATTGGTTTAAGGCAACCAAGAAAAACAGTTCACAGTATGTGTCATGAATTTTCACATATAATGTTGGTGACATAAATCAACAACTTGTATTCAAATAATTTTAAAAGACAAATATACGGTTTGAATTTGGAAAATGGAATTCTCTTCCTTGGCTGTCCAGTCATTCCATTTTTTGTATTCTTTTTTTTTTTTTTTAATTTAGGTTGTTTATTTT
>NW_006400082.1:53596-62403 GCF_000299155.1 Elephantulus edwardii | reverse complement strand
CTAAAAGAGAGATGTAACTGGGTATTTCTGTCATCACAGGAGACTAGAGCGAGGGCTGCATGGTGGAGGGGACCTGGGGGAGTGTTTGTAAAACAATGAAAGAATCTTTTCTTTTACTTTTCCATAAAAAAAAAAGAAGGAATAATTAAAGTAAAGAAAAGCACAGAGAATCCAACTATTAAGTTTTTGCAATTAAAATGATGAATTATAAATGAGCTCTGGTGACTTAGTAGTAAGGAAGTGTGCTGTCATCAGAAAGGTATGTAATTATGAGTTTTGAATCCATCAGCTGCTCCATGGGAGAAAGATGGACATTCAGCTCCTGTGTGATTTAGTGACTCTGTAAACTCATTGGAGAGTTAGCTATGGGTAGGTTCCAATTCTAGAGTAAACATCATCATCAGTTATATTATTAAGGTGATAACAAAACCATTATAAAAAATGAGACATAAAGTAAATTTTATGGATGGTAGCATGACTTGTAGTCTCTTAGAGGCAATCATTACTAATATATGTGTGGATTTTCTTTTCCCAAAGGAATATACATGTGCCTGAATTGTATGTAAAGAAGAGAGATTATCAAGGTGGTTCTTGATTTGCATTGTTATGTGCTCTTAAGGATAAAATGACTCTCAGTTTACTACCCAAGGAGTTTCCAGAAGCTGTAAATTGCAAGGGAAGAACTTGCCTATCTTTCCCCTGAGCAGCTGATGGGTTTGAACTGCCTGCTTTAGGTTTGCAGCACAAATCATTACACAACTAGGCCACCACAGCTCTACCGTTGATTAAGTGATAAGGAACAAGATTCCACTGAGGAAAATTTTAGCCACAAACAAGAGATTATCTGAGAGAAAGTTGAGAGATTATCTGTGGAAATGTTAATTAAAAGTGAGAAGAAATAAGATCTAACTAGATAAATTTCCTCAGTTGTGTTATTTGGGGGAAATCAGATCTCATCCACATGGTGTACTTTCTGAGAGCCAACTCCGCTTAGAGTGCAAAATCATCCATTTCCATCCTATGCCTTTGAAATACAGCTATGTTTTTCTCTCTAGTGGCTAAGAAAATGAGCTTTGGTGGCTCAGGAGTAAAGTGTTCCGCAAAGGTCAGTTGTATGATCCTACCCTGCTTATTCGCAGTGAAAACCATGGAAACGCAGTAGGGTTGTTGCAAGGTCCTTTAGGGATACTATGAGCTGGCATCAACCTGACAGGAACAAGAATAGATAAAGAGACTTTCTTCAATCTATATGCAAGATAGGAACCTTGGATGGCTTAATGAGTAACATGTTGGACTGCTAACTGAAAAGTTGGTGGCTTAAGTCCACCACCTGTTGGAAGCAAGATAGGCAAGCTTCTTCCATTAAGATTGATGACAGAAACTCAGTGGAGGGTTTCCATCAGCCAACAGCAGAATATTTGTATTTTGTCCTTTTTCTTTTCTTTCTTTTTTTTTTTTTTATGGCTTTAACCTGGAGTGTGAAAGGTACTAATGTTAATGCTACTGTTCACACATCTTACTTCTTCGTGGAGCACATTCCTAAGAAAGCACTTTCATTTTGGGTTTCTTAGTCGACTCTCTAGAACCAATTTATTTATAACAGGTAAGAGCTATGAGGTAAAGAGATGTGAGAGGAAGATGAAAGGGAAGATTTGAACTACTTAATGATTTGGATTAATGAGAAGACAAGACCTTCCCTTTCTGTCAACCATAAATAAGATATTATCTGTGAGAAAGCTCTCCTTTGTACACTGAGAGATTTTCAAGATTTTAAGCTTCTATAATAATGAAAGGTATTGTCAGAGAAACAGTAAAGCAAAGCCAACGTGGAACTAGATAGTTCATGAGACTGAGCATCTTCTAACTGGGAAGTCTATTCAGTGTTGCTTTGCTAAGTTAAGCTTTTGGATGGAAGGCAAACCAGGTTCCTATGTAACCAAATGAGTAAGAGTTGGCTGGCTGACTTGTTTTGTCTACAGTGATCTAAAGAGACTTTAAATTTAGCTTGGCTTCAGAAAAATATGCCCTTTCAAATTCACAATTTCTTTCACATTCATTCTACTGCCCACAGGAGATAAAACAAAGAGTAACCCTTTGGTCCTTTCATCACAGAGATTCAGTGCTGTCTAAGATAAGAAAAAAAGGGAAAGAAAATATCTTTAGGCAGCCAATTAAAAAGAAAAAGAGGAATCCCAGTGAAGAAGATATGCCTGGGACATTGTTGATTATTGCAGCATGCAGGTTTGCTACTCCGATTTATAACTTAACATATGCTTTGGGGATGAGGTTCCCAGGAATGTGTTGTTAATTACTTTAAATTTAGTAGCTTCTAAAATATAGTGTCACTAGCCATTCCTCCCCCCTTTCACTTTACAAATGAAGATAAATATTTTAACTTGTTAGCAGTCTTTCAATCAACTCCTGATTCATGGTGACCCCATGTACAAGAGACTGAACATTGTGAACCACAGATGTTCATTGGCTGAATTTTGGACATGAGAAGATCTCTAGACATGCCTTTCTGATCTGTATTACTGTGGAAGCTCTGATAAAACCTGCTTAGCATGTGACTACCATACACATTACCCATGACAGATGGTGGTGGCTGCCCATGAGAGACATTGAATGGTTATCAAATATGTCCTTCAAGAAGGTCAACAATTCTACTAAACCATCACTACTGTTGCTGCAGAAGATCAAAGTCTTCAATATGGATTGTATTTTAACTTAGTTAAACAAAAATCCTCATCACTGGACTAATAATCAACTCCACGAAATATGAGAAAATATTGAACTTGTCAACAATTTCATTTTAGTTTAATCTAAAATAAAAACCTATAGTAACAACAATAAAGAATTAAAAAATCATGCTGCATTGGGAAAATCTACCATCAAGTATCTTTCTGAAGTGCTAAAGAGCAATGATATTTAAAGACTATGGTGTGCCTGATCCGGGTCTTCTTAATTATGTCCCAAACATCTGAAAGTTGAATGATGAGTAAGAATCATTAAAAAGAACCAATGTCCTTGAGTTGTATGTTGGAGAAGAGTACTGAATATCCCAAGGGCTGCCAAAAAACCAAACATATCTATCTTGGAGGAAGGGCAATCAAATTGCTCTTTAGAGACAAGAAAGGTATGATGTCAGTAGTGACCAGTTACTGAAAAAAGATATCATCCTGAGAAAGGTGGAGGGCCCCAGAAGGAAGATCTTCAGTAAGAAGAACTGACACAGTGACCATTTAATACAGAGATAATGAGGACGGCACAGTTCTTCACAGGGTCATTATGAGTCGTAGTCCATTTGATGACCCCTAACAACAACACTCTGGAGACATTCTTGTGAGAGTTGACAAATTAAGTAAACACAAGAATGGTCAATTACATTTAAATTTTCTCTCTTGCTATTAGGTGCTTTGGAGTCAGCTCTGACTCTTAACACCCGTTTGGTAGAATAGAATGGAAACCTCTGTGAAAGAGAATTACTAAGTCCTCAAAGAGATCAATTGGATCAAATTGCCAACCTTTCAGTCAACAATCATTTAACTATTGTGTCACCAGGGCTCTTTACTTTTAATATACACAACAATTTTATATTTTTTATAAATACATTTTTATTTTGTATTGGTTTGCTTACCAATTTCATATACATTGTGTATCCCACTATCCTTCATTCATATTATGTTCCATATAATAATTCCCATTCAGTATATTTTATAAAATTAATCAACACTGAGCTATGCCCACCATTACCCTGTCTTTCCAGACCCCCTCCGGATCTTTTCCATTTACTTTACTCACCCCTCCCTCCACCCACCACATTGTACAAGAATAAAGAGTAAGTATGGCCTAAATGTTGCCTGTTATATATTAAAATTTCATTCATTGTGTATCTGAAATTCCCATTTTACTAGATATTCTATATCTGACACCTTTAATCAGAGCAGTACTCTGGATAGAAAGTTAAGCTTGCTGTGGTTAAGCTGTACAACATCTGAGCATAGTAATTTCCTCCAATCATTGATTTTGGCTGAAATGAAATCAAGCCACTAAAAGAATGCTCTCTCAGTGCCTTCTTAAAAGAATAAAGTTTTCACATGGAATTTTTAGAGTTTTAGCCATATAAGCTATAAATATATAAATTCTATCATAACTGACTTTCTTCAGATACAGTTATATATATAAACTATCAGTATATTACTAAATTTGGAAAACCCATTTTTACTTTAATAACTCTCCCTGTTAAATCACTTTGCATTTTGTTTCTTCATATATCCTTGCCTTATTTCTGACACAGAATATGTGGAAATATATTTCTTTTCTCTCTCCTACTAGAACACCACAAACATTCTTGTATTAAAGTCACAATAAAAGATAATTACAACTAAGATTTTTCACTATAAATCATTCCTCCTCGTATTAAGCACTCAATAAATGTTTATAGAGTGAATGAATGAGTGATATTATTTTTATTGTAGTGAAAAAGGATAAAACATTAGGGCTCAGAGGCTTAAGATAAAATTGACCATAACCCTTACCTAATATTCAGTCCTCTCTCTGTTCTTCTGTTGAAATAGTATCTGAGTTATTAATAATTATAAGCACCCATATTAAAACAAACCAGGAAGAAGGATTGGCCATTCACTTTTGAAATAACAGTTCTTCAAAAATCCTATGTACAATAGATCACACTTAGAGCCAGCTAGTAGATATGGCACCTGATGCTGAGCCCTTGAATTTGGAAACACAAAGGAGGAAGAGCAGACAATTAAGATTGGAACATGGAATGTGAGAAGCATGAATGTGGGAAAATTAGACATTGTTAAGAAAAAAATGGAATGTATAAATATTGACATACATGGTATTGGTGAAATGAAATGGACTGGCATGTGATATTTTGAATCATACAATCTACTGTGCTGGAGATGAAAAGGTGAGGAAAAATGGGGTCGCTTTGACAGTTACAAAGATTTTCTAGACCCATCTTGAAATATGATGTTGTGAGCAATAGAATAATATTCATACCCATACAAGGAAGTCAAGTGTATACCGCTATTCTTTAAATACATGCACCAACAAACAGAGCCAAAAAGGAAAAAAATAGATGCTTCTGACCAACTTTTGCAGTCAGGAATCAATCGAACATGCAACCAAGGTGCATTAATATAAATGGGTGACTGGAATACAAAAGTTGAGAACAGGGAAGAAGGATCAATAGTCGGAAAACATGGACTTGGCCACAGAAATGAGGATGGAGATAGAATGATAGAAATCTATGGAATGATTTATTAATTGTAAATATCTTTTATGAGAAACATAAATGTACACTATACTCATGGAATTCACCTGATGGTATGTACAAAAATCAGAACAACTACATCTGTAGAAAGAATCATTGGAGAAGCTCAGTATCAGCAGTGAACACTAGACCAAGAGCTTATTGTGCAACAGACCATCAACTACTCATACGCAAGTTCAAATTAAAGCCAAAGACAGTTAAATCTTCAGGAACCAAACTTTGGCCTTGAATTTATCCCACATGAATTTATAAGCCACCTCAGGGACAGACTCGAGACCTTGAACACTAATGAATGAAGACCAGATAAGCTGTGGGAGGATATAAAAAATATCATCCATGAATAACGCAAAAAGTCATTACAAAGACAAAGGAGAAAGAAAAGACAGATGTCAAAAGAGATCTAATCCTCTTTGCAATTATGTACCTCTTATTCTGGGCTGTTGTCATACGGTATAATGCCTACTCATATATTCATTTTAGACAGTTCTATTTTTCATCTGTTCCAATGCAATTATCATTATCTATCGACTCTTATCCTATCCTCCTCCCAAATCCCTATGTCAGACCTGGTTTATAACAGTGGTGCTATGCAGTGTTTGTCCTTTTGTGACTGAGATATTTCACTCATCATGATGTGTTCCAGGGTGCCCCATGTTGTTTGAAGTAGGTAATTGTGCAAAAATGAATTAATTTTTTTAAAATGTGAACTGGGGGAGGGGAAAGGGAGAACAAGAGCGTAAATTGTACAACAATTAATGAATGAAAATCTAACTTCTTTGTATATGTTCATTAAAAATCACAATGAAAAAAAATCAATGAAAATTAAATTTTCTTTTTTTTTTTCCTTGTGCAGGTTTATTACAACTATTTACCTTCACATTCTAGTACATCTAGATATCACTTTTATTAAGCAGCAAAAGAATCCACATCATTCAAATTCAGCTGGAAACAAGAGAAAGACTGCTGTAACAGAGGTGGTGGGCCAGCCTGCCGCACCAGAGCCTGCCCTCCTCTGCCTCCAGATGCAACAGATTTCTACAGCTCGGGCCACTGTCACCTGAATCGAGTCTCATCTCCAGGTGGCAGGTCCCAGGCCTCCTTTAGTCTGAGAAAGTTGGTAGCTTTCCTTCCTGACTACCAAAGAGGCCACGTTCAAGAGGTGAGAACTCCATACTCTCAGGTGCCAAAGATGACCTATTCCTTGGAGCTGGCAAATGAGTCTGGCACCAGTCTGGCCATTTGTCAGAAGAAACTACAACTCAAACTCGGTATCCTAAATCCTTTTTATTCCCACCCCTGTTTCTTTAACAAAAGAAGAGAAAACAGGTAGAAAAAGACTGAACAAATTTTTAAAAGTTTGTGGAAACCCCCACTCCCTGACAAGCTGTCAGCAGAACAATGCCAAACTTCTGAATATTATACTAGAGCACTGAGAAGCCAAAGCAGAGAGAAGAAAGCAGGAAGTTAAGGAGCTGAACAGACCACATCAAAGGGCAGTGTGGGAAGAGAAAAAAGAGTATTTGAATGAAGTGTGCAGAGCTGGAATCTGATAGTCAAAAGGTTTGAACTCATTTGACATTTCTTAAGCTGAAAGAACTAATGAACAAACTTAAGCCTCTAGATGCAATACTTAAGGACTTTATGGGAAGAATATTGAAAGATCCAGGAAACAGTAAATGAAGATGGAAGTAGTATACAGAGTCACTGTATCAAAAAGAATTGGCTGACACAGAAGAATTTAATGAAACTACACATTCTCTCTGGAGACTAAGGTCTTCCTGATACAGGCCATGGTTTTTGCAATCACTTGTTATGCATCAGAGAGTTGGACAATGACTAGGAAGCATAGAAAGAGAATTGATGCCTTTGAGCTGTGGTGCTGGAGAAGAGTATTGAATGTACCATGGACTGCCAAGAAAACAAATAGATTCATCCTAGAGAGGGTTAAACCAGGTTACTCCTTGGAGGCAAGGATTCTGGGGCTTTGTCTGACATGCTTTGGACATGTTGTAAGGAGAGACAGGTCCTTGGAGAGGGACATCATGCTTGGTAGGGTGGAGGGACAGCGCAGGAGGTGGAGACCCTCTATGAGGTGGATTGATTCAGTGAGTGGGGTAATCGGGATGGGTGTGTCAGAGGCAATGAGATTGGCACAGGATAGAGCAGGGTTTAGGGCTGTTGTACATAGGGTCGCTATGAGTCGCAAACGAATCGACGGCACATAAGAACAGCAACAACAACACATTATCAAGAGGCAATGGTGATGAAAGAGGAAATTCAGAATGCTCTGAAGGAACTAGCAAAAAACAAGACCTCAAGAATTGATGGAAGACCAATTGACATATTTCAACAGATGCTACCTGGATGTGCTCAGCAGGTTGTGCCAAGAAATCTGGAGGACAACTACTTGTCCAACTGGAAAAGATCCATATTTATTCCAATTTAAAAAAAAAGTGACTCACAAGAGTGTCACTAATATCACATGCAAGCAAAATCCAGCTGAAGATTAGCTAAAAATGACTGGAACAGTACAATGACAGAGAACTATCAAAAATACAAATTGTGTGTAGAAGAGTCTATAGCACTAGAGGTGTTATCGCCAATGTCAGATGGATCTTGGTCGAAAGCAAAGAGTACCAGAGGAATGTCTATCAGTGTTTCATTGACCATGCAAAGACATTTACCTGTGGATCACAACAAATTGTGGTTAACCTTGAGGAGAATGGGAATCCCAGAACACCAATTATGCTCAAATCTATACTTGGATCAGGAAGCAGTCCTCAGAACAGAACAAGGAAACACTGCATGATCAAAAATCAGGAAAGGAGTGCATCAAGGTTGTGTCCTGTCTCCATACCTGTTCAATCTACATGTGGAATATGTCATTCGAGAGGCTGGGGCTTTATAAAGAGGAATGTGACATCAGGATTGGAGGACGACGCATCAACAACATGCATTATGCAGATGACACAACCTTGCTTGCTGAAACTGAGGAGGACCTGAAGTACTGGCTGCAAAAAAGTCAAGGACTGTAGTCTCCAATATAGATTGAAGCTGAACATCAATAAGACAAAGATTCTCATGACTGGGTCAATTGGCAGCACCATGATAGATGGTGAAAAAATTGTTAGTAGCTTCAACTTGCTTGGCTCCACAATCAACAACCTTAGTACCAACAGTCAGGAAATCAAAAGATGACTTGCACAAGAAAAGTCTGCTGTTAGGGACCTTCCAGAGTACCGAAGAGCGATGATGTCAATCTAGAGACTAAAGTGCACCTAATCCAGGCTGTAGTCTTCCCAAATACTTGTTATGTATCAGAGAGCTGGACAATTACTAAGGATAACAGAAGAATTAATGCTTTTGAGTTGTGGTGCTGGGGACCATGGACTGCCAAGTACACAAATAGGTCTCTTTTAGAGTCCTTCTTAGAGAGGGTGAAAATAAATTTCTCCTTGGATTTTGAAGCTCTGCCTCACATACTTTGGGCATTTTTTTTGTTTTTTTT
>NW_006400082.1:27027-27729 GCF_000299155.1 Elephantulus edwardii | reverse complement strand
TACTCATATGCAAGTTCAAGCTGAAACTGAGGAAAATTAAACCAAATCCACAGATCCCACCTGAATTTCAGAATCATCTCAGGCACAGGTTTGAGGTCTTGAACACCAATGAGCGAAGACCAGATGAATTGTGGAAGGATGTCAAATGTAACATCCAGGAAGAGTGCAAACAGTCATTACAAAGACAGAAGAGGAATAAAAGACCAACATGATTAGGAATGAGATAATCTAGAGGAAGGTCTTAGGGATAAAAGAAGGATCTTGGAAATGAAATAAGTTAGCACTTCATAGATATTTATCTTGCTCAACTGCAGTCTTTTTGTTTACAGGAATCCTAGAAACCATACAAAATAACAGATCCTATATTATATGTCTATGATGACAATTTCAAATTACTGTCAGCACATTGCTGGAAGATTCCCCCCTCCCCCACCTCTTTTATTTCTAGAGAGAGAAACCGATTATTTTAACCAATAACTATACACATCTTTGGGGGGAAAATTCTTGGACAGACACAAGTCAAACACAATCCTGAGATGCTTAAGGCAAAATAGAGGTAAACTTGTTGCAATGTTTTATAAATTGGTTTTTAAATCTGAATTTAATCTAGAACAGATTCAAACCTAGAGTTGCTGTAATCAAGGATGCTTTGGGCAGAATATTAAATGATCCAGGAAGTATTAAAAGAAGATGGAAGGAATA
>NW_006400082.1:17308-25517 GCF_000299155.1 Elephantulus edwardii | reverse complement strand
GTGTCAGAGGCGGTGCGTTTGGTGCAGGATAGAGCAGGGTTTAGGGCTGTTGTGCATAGGGTCGCTATGAGTCGGAAACGACTCGACAGCACATAACAACAGACAAATCTGAATTTAAGAAACCTTTAAAGTAGCTTCAGACTTTTTGATAGAGGATGGATCTCAAAAAGAAGGAGGGAGAAGGAGCAAAAAGAAAACAGAAACCAGCTAAGGACATGTGAAGAAATCCAGGAAGGATTTCAATTAACCCCTTGTTACAGTCAACTAAAACACTGCAAACCAATATAGTTCCACGTTCTCGAGAAGACTCATTCAGGCATAGAGGCCAAGTCTCTCTTCCTGCTCATTTGCTAGAGCTCCTGTTTGGCAAGGCAATGACCAATATAGAAACAGTAACATTCAGATTAGGATGGACTAAGGCCGGTTTGGGGTCGGGGTGGGGGGGGGGGGAAAATCTCTCTATTTCTGCTTTTCTCTAGAGGTGCAGTGAAATGAAAATGCTTTGTATATATATATCATCTTGAATATAAATCCTGTACTTAAAAAAAAAATCTTTGTTTTCTCAGTACTCCTAAGGTCAATGGATCTTGGAAGCAGGAGTAGCATCCACTCCCATAATAGCTTGCCTCTGAAAACCTATGAACCTGGAGAAAGGACAAAAGTCATACAGGTGTCCAGGACTTTCATTCATAGGGTCACTATGAGTCGCCTATGACTGGATGGCACTTAACAACAATAACAACAACAACAACAACAACAACAACAAAGGTCATTGGATAGCGTTATGTTGTGTTTTGGGTTTTGTTTGCTCTTTGTTTCAATTCTAGTAAAATCCCATGATTGTCTTCACAGTCTTGCTACCATATCACCTTGTCATTAAAACAGATTTCGTGCATTTCATGGAGCATTCATTTCTCGATTCTATTTTCATTGACTGGGCTGTTAAATACTTTTGTTTCAGAGTTCGACATTAAAATTTTCCACTTTCTCCAACAGAGTAAAAGAGATACATCTAAATGAACGTTCCTCTTGCCTCAGTAGGACTGGCTACCACGCTGTTAGGTGAATCTGGGAGCTGAGAGGACATGGACGCCACATCACTGCCACTGGAATTAGAGCCCTGTCCTCCTGAAAAAAAAAAATGACCAGCTGCTGAAAAGCCAGCTGATCGATGTTACTCCGCAGGGGGAAGTCACATAGTACTTTCCAAGGTGGCTGGTAACACTGTGCACGTCTACTGGGTTAGCCTGTGGGCCACCATCCCGTCTCTCCAGACTGGCAGTCACCGTGAAAGTTCCTGCCATCCCCTGGACGTTAGTTTTGTCATTTGGCTGCTGCTACTGGACCTGTTTCGTCAGGATGCGCCTCTTCTTGTCCTTTTTGCACCGTTTGTTTTGAAACCAAACCCGGCTCACGCAGGGGCTGAGGCCCATCATCGCCACCAGATGCTCCTTCACCAGGTGCATCAGGTTGAGGGTTCGCTGGGTAGCAGGTCCACGAGGTGTGCAGCTGCTCTCGTTCAGCACGGTCCTCACGCGGGTAGTCTTCTCTGGTTGCTTGTGGACATGGGGACGCAGGGCCGGCCGCCTCGCAGCTCGGCTGCCCCTTGCCAGGCAGGCCCTCTCCACCATATCGTGGTCGGCCCGGCAGAAAGGTCCATCCTCCCGCAGGGAGAATACGCCCGGGAATGAGCTGGTAGAAACACAGGATGTGGTTGGTACACTTCGGAGCGCGCTCTCATCACCGAGTCCTTCTTGCTGAAGCCAATGCTGCACTTTGTTGCTGTACAAGCCAGTATTGCCGTACAACCTGATAGAATCTCTTATACAGTTAGTAGGTTTACTCATCCCTAACAAAGCTTGTTCTGCTCTTGTCCAAATACTGATTATACTCTGCACATTTCAAACCTGCCTCATGCCGTTACAAATCCGGAGAAACCCTCAGAATATACTGATCGTGAATTTGGTTGCCTCAGCCAACTCACAGGGAAATCAGGCACTTCTCTCAGATCCTCAAAACCATGGGGTGGGAGACAAGGGACACTTCTTACCTCAGCGGAGAATCAGGTTGGAGACGCAGGTAAATAAATGCAAGTGAGCTCTGCGGACTGCCTCTGTCTCCTTCCCACCCGTGAGGCCTGCTTTTCAGCCTGCTGGAAGATTTTGAGACGAAGAAATTCTATTCTTTTTTTTAAAAAAGTAGTTCTTCTCCATGATTAAAACCCTTTTGATATACTCATTGGGATGGGTATGGGAGGGTCATACTCAACTCAAGAGGAATTAATGAACATTATTACTTAGCAGTAAAAAATATTCGAACTGCAGAGTTCTGCAAGTGTGCTTACAAGTGTAGGGTTGGATATCAAGTGTGTGGAGCAGGAAAATTGACAGGAAGACTGTTTTATGCTCTTTTCCTCTTCCATTTAGCCTCTATCCCAGTATCTGTTCAGCTTTTCTGCTTGATAGTATTTGACAAATATTTTCAGTTTCAGAAGTCAAATTGTTAGCCTGACAGGAACACTTAAATATTTTCTTCACATACATTAAACAGCCTTTCAGAATGTTTATGGTCTAAACAATATTCTTTATATAGATATGCTTTTGCAGCTCCATCTCATGCACTTAGGGCACCAGAAGGGACCAGTCCTTTGAGAAGGATGTCATGCCTGGAAGGGCGGAGGGACTGCACAGGAGAGGAAAACCCCAGATGAGATTGATTGACAGACACAGTGAGTGAGGAAATGGGGTTAGGTGTGTCAGAGTCAGTGAGACTGGCTCAGGACAGGGCAGGGTTCAGAGCTGTTGTACATAGGGCCACTATGAGTCTCAGGTGACTTGATGACATATAACAACAACAATAACAACTAATATGAAGTAAAATACGTCACATAAAAGAGCAGACAGCTTGGATATGAATCTTTTCTCTCTTTCTGTTAATACCAGTCCTATAAAAATTTCAAACACAAATTCATTGCTATACAGTCAAAACAACTCCTAGCTGACCCTCTAATGGATATTTTAGGCTATAAATTACATGGGACATGTAATTTATACATGTTCTCCTCAAGAACAGCTGATGGGTTCAAACTATTCACCTTTACAACTCTCTCTCCATTAGGCCCCTGTTGTTGTTGTTAAGTACCATCAAGGTGAGATTAGGCCACTAGAGCTCTAGAGACTAGTCCTATATGTTGAGGGCCAGAGGTCTAGCAGAACCTACGGGCATGATTGTTACCTAATTTTAGGAGAGAGGGAGGAAGAGGAACACCAGCTGAGGGAAACAAACAGTACCTCTTTAGTACATCCTGGAGGAGCCAGGAGTGCTGCACCAGGAAATGAGGTACTTACCAACAACAATAGGGTAATGGGGTGGGTGTGTTGGAGACAATGAGATTGATACAGGACAGAGCAGGATTTAGGGCTGATGTACATAGAGTCCCTGAGTCGCAAGTGACTCAACGTCACATAACAACAACATATATATGTAGACCTTTTTAAGAGCAGTCTTTGAAGATGTTATCAGTTTGGTTAGTGTGAAGTCAGATGGGAGTACAGTAAGTACTCCTATGTAACCAGCGCTCTTCTCAAATAGAAGATATAGAGACAAAAGGAGAAGATTGCCTTGTTAATACTGCAGGTGTAAACCGAGCACTCTCTGGAACTAACAGCAATTAAGAGAGATCCATACAACAAACACTCCCTCAAAGCCTCAGCAGAAGTCAACATTGTCTCTTCAAAGTGACTCTTGATTTCTTATCTTTGCATCTCTGTGTTTCTGGAATTACTAGATCCTTTAGACTTGTACATTTCTATCTTAACCCAGGAGCAACGTTTTCATGAAGAAATCCTTGTCGTTTCTTCTGTGTGGTGTTACAAGCTTATTATTCAAAATGGCTTCCTTAGCCATTAGCTTTGCTCTTGCAAAGTAGATGGATGGAAATATGCAAATAGAATATTTTAGCCTATCCACAAGGGGATTGGCTAGTCTTGCTATAAAATTGAGCAGATCTACCGGCAGAATTTGAGACTCTTATGAGTCGCCTGCGACTGGACAGCACTTAATAACAATAACATTAACAGAGGGAGAAAGAGAGAGAGAGAGAGAGAGATCAGCTGGACCAGTGAAGAGAAAATGATGTGACCAAGACAAAGGTGGGTGACTTTTAGTTTGTGGCCCTCTGGCCAGTCTTTCATTGTTTTTGTTCAGACATTCCTCTCGGTCGTAAAGCCCTGGTGTACAAGTTGCCATCCCGCGGTCACTTGTGGTTGCTGTGAGGCTGAACACTGTGACACGGATGTGTCAAATTCGTTAATGGTTGGCTACCCAATACGGACTGAGAGTGGGGTGGAGCTCCCCAATTAAACAAGCTTGGAAGGAGGAGTGGCATCCACTTTCATAATAGTTTGCCTCCGGAAACCCTATGAACCTGGAGAGAGGATGAAAGGCACCCAAGCATGGAGGACTCTCCTTCATAGGGTCGCTATGAGTCTCCTGCGACTTGACGGCACTTAACAACAACAACAACAACAACAACAACAACAACCATCAGAAAAGAAGAGTATGTCGGGGTAGTCAGAGCAAGACCTACATGAATAGTGGTCATAGCAACCAGCAGTAGAGAATCAGAGAATTGATATGAGACAGAACTGACCTTGAAATGCTACCACAAAGAATCAAAACTAAGTTTTTGCCAAAGTTTGTTGGAGGACTAGAGGTGTTGGCTTGGGCGGGGTGGGGGTGGGGGAGCTGGAAGATAATGATAATTGGCAGGCCTAACAGCCTAAAGCTGTGAGGCTAAAGACTGGTGCCTGTGAGCACTTTTCAGAAGTTGTTATGACTAAATGGTTGTATCTGCTACCAACATGAATGATAGCCTTTTGTCTTTCCAATATGGTTTTGTGTGATCTGTGAAGTATTGCAATGGATTTTGGACCCAGTAAACTAATAAGATTGGTTTAGGAATGAGTATAAAGAGGTGCAGCAGCCCGGGGGACATGTCTGACATATTGGGAATTGATTTTGTGGTTTTGATATTGTTGATGGGGATAGTTCAACCTGTGTGCAGAACAGATTATCTGAGAGGCTGGGCTCTATGAGGAGAATTGTGGCATCAGGATTGGTGGAAGATCTATTAATAATCTGGGTTATGCAGATGACACAACCCTGCTTGCTGAAACTGAGGAGGACCTGAAATGCAGAGTGTCGAGGGTTGCGGACTGCAGCCTTCAGTATGGACTGAGGCTCAATGTCAAGAAGACAAAGATTCTCACCACTGGGCCAATTGGCAGTATCAGGATGGATGGTGAAGAGATTGAGATTGTTAACAACTTTAGTCTGCTTGGCTCCACAGTCAACATTCATGGCACCAGTAGCCAGGAAAACAAAAAATGTATTGCGATGGGAAAGTCTGCTGTTAGGGACCTCTCCAGGGTACTGAAGAGAAATGGTGTCACTCTGGAGACTAAGGTGCGTCTGATGCAGGCTATGGTCTTTGCAATCACTTGTTATCCATCAGAGAGTTGGACAATGACTAGGGACGACAGAAGGAGAATTGATGATGCCTTTGAGCTGTAGTGCTGGAGAAGGGTATTGAATGTACCATGGACTGCCAAGAAAACAAACAGATTCACCCTGGAGAGGGTTAAACCAAGCTACTCCTTGGAGGCAAGGATTATGAGGGTTCGTCTGACATGCTTTGGACATGTAAGGAGGGAGAGGTCCTTGGAGAGGGTCATCATGCTTGGGATGGTGGAGGGACGGCGCAGAAGGGGAAGACCCTCTATGAGGTGGATTGATTCAGTGAGTGGGGTAATCGGGATGGATGTGTCAGAGGCAGTGTGATTGGCACAGGATAGAGCAGGGTTTAGGGCTGTTGTGCATAGGTTCACTATGAGTCGCAAGCGACTCGACAGCACATAACAACAACAACAAAATCGTGTTCTTATGTGCACAAAATCGTGTTCTTATGTGCTTCCGACTCATAGCAACTCTATGTGTAACGGTTTTGAACCCTGCTTTATCTTAGGCCAACCTCATTGCCTCTGACACACCTATCCACATCATCCCAGTCAATGAGTTAATCCATCTCATTCAAGGTCTTCCTCTCTTGTGCTATCCCTCCATCCTTCCAGGCATGATGTCCCTCTCCAAGGACTGGACCCTCTTTGCAACGTGCCTAATTATGTCAGATGGAGCTTAAAAATCCTTGCCTACAAGCAAAAACCTTGTTTCACCCTCTCCAGGATGAACCTGTTTTTTCTCCTAGTAGTACATTGCAAATTCAATACTCTTCTTCAGCACCACAGCTCAAAGGCATCAATTCTTCTTCTATCATTCTTAGTCCAGATTTCTGATGCATAGCCAAGTAATTGCAAATACGATGGCTTTAGTCTCTAGACTGACATAGTTGCTCTTCAGTACTCTGGAATTATCCAATTATCCAATGCAATTCATCTTTTGATTTGCTGGCTGCTGATATCAAAAGGTTTTGATTGTGGAGCCAAGCAAGCTGAAGCTGTTAACAATTTCTACCTCTTCACTGTCTATCAATCAAACATACTATGTGTAATTATCTTCACTTAGCTTTTTCTATTTTAACACATGTTGTGGAGATCACTCTGTTGAATTTATAATGGTATTTCTCTTTTCTTTTGAGAAACATATAGCACTCTGTTGTCAGGCTATAACATAATGTTACCAAACAGATCCCTACTAAATAATATTACTGTCCTTTCCAATTTTTCCCTAGTCGTCATAAGGTTGTGAGGAATAAACATATATACATATGCTTCTATTGTTGGTCAACAAACTTTTGAGATGGATTGCTAGAAATGAGATTACAGTGTCAAAAGCAAATGAATACTTTTGGCAAATATTTTCAAATTCCCTTGTTAGGCTAATGCCATTTTGCATTTCCATCAATATATGAAAATGTGTCTCCTAGTCTCACCAATGAGTCTATTTTCCTATGACATTACAAAGATGAACAGTGAGAATTATCTTACGTGTTATTATTATTAGCTGGGACATTTCATTTTTAATGTATTTCACTATTAAACACAGATTGAGAATTAACATTTCAAACTGAAGACTCAAGTCATTCTCTCTCTCTTTGCTGTGGAATTAAAACTGACTTATAGTTGATCCTCCATTGATTTTCCAAGGCTGTAGACCACATGGGAGGAGGCTGTCCAACTTTCTCCTACGTTGCCACTGGTATAGTCAAACAAGCTTTGGGTCAGCAGTGCAACTCGCTACAGACTAGGATAGCAGAGTTTCCCTGAGACACAAGTAAAGAGATATTATTCCATAAGTGAAGTAAGTAT
Organism: Elephantulus edwardii; assembly: GCF_000299155.1. Classification (NCBI taxonomy): domain Eukaryota; kingdom Metazoa; phylum Chordata; class Mammalia; order Macroscelidea; family Macroscelididae; genus Elephantulus; species Elephantulus edwardii. The sequence goes on along the minus strand of NW_006400082.1, from coordinate 18,192 downwards.
CCTTCATTCCCCCCTTAAGTTGTATGCCCTCATTTTTGGTGAATTGGAGGAGGGTTATACTGTTTTTGTTACGTATTATCAAGTTTTATACGACGTATAGTGACTCCATGTGTCAGAATAGAATTGCCTTATAGTGTTTCTAGGCTGTATTTATGGAAGTAGATCATCTTTTCTTGGAAGGAGCAACCAACGACTTTGAATTATTAACCTTCCAGTTAGCAACTGAGCACTTAACCAGTGCACCACCAGGACTTCTTTGGGGCATGGATATGATTGAGGAAAATTAGGTAGAATAAGTGTAAGAAACATGCAGATAAATTGGGGAAGAAATGTGTCATTGTAAAAAGGACTGTTGTTGTTATGCTGTTGAGTGGGATTGACTTCGGAGACCTCCTATACGCAAAACCTCTTAGAAACAGGTTGCCAATCCTGTCTACTAGGGTGTGTCTGGATACACTAAAATTGTCAATTTGGAGGTTAGAATTTTAGGACTTAGTTGTTTTGTGGGTTTTTTTTTCAGGGGTTTTGTTTTATTTTTGTGCCACCCAGGATTTCAGTACATTCACCAGTATTAGTTGTCAAGAAGACCATGTTGCAAAAGACATCATTAAATGCTTTGACTCTTCTATTCACTGTAATTTAAAAATAGTTTCACCAAAACCTGAGGTAGTAATGTTTCACATATGAGCAAATAGTAAATCTAGTATATCATTTCATAAGGGCAGAAACTATTCTTTACCTGTACATTTTTCAGATAAGAACATTTCAAAGTGTTATGATGAAAGCACCTTCATCTTTTCCCATCTGTGCAGTTGATATGCCTGGTTTACCTTTTGTTGTAGTTATATTTGGTTGAGTGGAGTTACTAATTTCTTTTTTTTTTT
>NW_006400082.1:14253-16158 GCF_000299155.1 Elephantulus edwardii | reverse complement strand
ACCCCCTAGCCCCAAATATAATCCACTCTACAACCCTCATTGCATACTCCTACGATAAAAATAATGCCCTAAAATATAATACTTTTAGACTTTTTAACATATGGACAGTAGGGACTGTTGTACTATTTTCCTTCTTTCATTTATTCATTCATACATGAAATATTTTTATTGCTTTTTATAGACAAAGTATTGTGTTAATTGATGGAAACACAATAAATAAAGTAGGCATAATTCTTATCTTTATGAAACTTACAGTTTGAGTAGAGAGAGCAAATAAACAAAAATACTCAAGGATTTTATTAATGCTGTGATTCTTCTAGTGCTGTTTATTTAATAAATACAAACCAGGCACATTTATAAGAACTTTACACATTCCTTAGATCTAACCTTTGAAATGTTGTTTAAACTAAGGCATAAATAATCAAATAGTAATAGGTAAGATTAAGATCTCTGCAGAAGCCACTGTTCTCTTTTCATTGGTCAATGAGTAGTTCATATGTGCTAATTTCACTATTTTCTTTAATTCATTCTTCTTCTCTTAATACAAATGATTTTCCTGAGACGCCTAATAGGATTTTTTTTTAATTCTGGCCAAAATACATTAGCTGATAGTGAATTAGTCCTACAGCTATAAACAGCTAGATAAAATTTTACTAGGCAAAATAATATGCTTTAAGTATCAGGGGGAAAGCAGCATAGGACTATAAAACATAATAGGAAAGAACTAATGAGGTGGTGCGGTAATGAAACCCTGCCTTAATGCCTATATGATTCTTCTAGGTACTGACCAAGAAAGGGAAACTCGAGTACTGACTCTCCAGTGAGTTTTCAGAGACAGTAAACTGCAGGGGAAGAGTTTACTTTTCTTTCTTCCATGGAGCATCTGGTGAATTTAAACCGTGTTTTTCAGGGTTGGCAGCACAATTCCTTACCATTAAGCCACCAGAGCTTCATAAAGCAAAGCATAGGCTTCACTGAGATGAAATCCACAATAGAGAGCGTAGCTTAAGAATGCTGAGATTGGTGGTTCAAACACAACTGCATAGATGATGAAGAGTTGTAATTTATCAGAAGAACGTGAGAGATCAACTAGCTGTGGAGAGAAAGAGCTCCAGAAATTTCCATTGAATGTCCCTGGAGTCTTTGACTAAATATTAATTTGAACTGTCTGACATAACTTATGAAAACAAATATTAAGAAAATCCTAACCATCAGGTAACTAATAATTAATTAAATGGTGAGTTTCATACAAGGCAAGGAAATACTTGATTCTCTACTTTGAATACCTGTTGAACACATTCAATAGTGAGAACAGAAAGTTCCCTTGTTAAGGGTATAGCTATACTAGTTCTCGGAAAAGGTATTCTAGATTTACAAACCTTAATAACACCCAAGAAAGAGTTCAAGGCGTGTATCAAATAAATGAACTGTCTTTCAGAACAAAGAAAACTCAGTATTCTTCAAAGGAATGCAAGAATTCAGATGCTGGAAAATGTGTGATCACCACTTAAAATTATCAAATATATGAAGAAGTAAGAAAACATCATCCATTGTAAGTGAAAATAAAACAAAAACAGTCAATAAAAAGACAGAAGAGGTCTCCTAATTAGTAAGTGTAATTAATCCAGTTTTGATATGACGCTACTTAACTCATGTGTATTGCTTGTGACTGATTACTAGTCTTCTCCTCCTTTGCCTTTTGTATTTGTGAACATTTCTCTGTACTCACTGCTATTTCACTTCTTCTTACCTTTTCCTCACCTTTTATTTTGCATTATTCCTAAACTAAAAAACCCAGCCAAAGGTGGGTGACTTTTAATCTGTGGCCCTCGGGCCTGTCTTTCATTGTTTTTGTTCAGACATTCATCCAGGTCATATAGCCGAGGTCACTTTTGGTTGCTGTGA
>NW_006400082.1:3752-13498 GCF_000299155.1 Elephantulus edwardii | reverse complement strand
TCATGCTGGGTAGAGTAGAGGGACAGCACAGGAGGGGAAGACCCTCTATGAGGTGGATTGATTCAGTGACTGGGGTACTCAGGATGGGTGTGTCAGAGGCAATGAGATTGGCGCAGGATAGAGCAGGGTTTAGGGCTGTTGTACATAGGGTCGCTATGAGTCGCAAACGACTCGACGGCACATAACAACAACAAACAACAATGGCTTTTTCCACCTTTTATCTCAGAAGAGCTAACGAGAGAAAAGAGAACTAAGAGGGGAGACTTCAGTGTCATAAAAAAAAATTTCCAGGATTGAAATAGGTTCTTTTTGGATCCAGGTTTCAATGTTAGGAGCACATGGGCAACAAGAAGGGTCGAGACAGAAAGAAATTTCCAAGAAGTTCAGGCCTCCAGACGCTGAAGGAAACCAGGACTTTCCTACAGATCCGATGATGATGCAGGAGGATTTTTCCCTAGAGTGATCACCCCAAATTCACAGCTTGTAAATCTGTTTGTTAAAGCCATCAACTTGAGTGTTATCTCTGTCATAGAAGCACTTGATAACTAAGACAAGGAAATAGCGAATTTCTAACTCTTTATACCCTATTCTTTTCAAGTTTGTCATTTACAATAGTGCATCCTTTGTACTATATGTATGACTTTGTACTATTTGTACTCCTTTGTGGGTTACCATTTATTTTTTCAGATGTTATGACACCTGTTGCAAAGGAATTGGCTGAGGTGTTAATTTCATTTTAAGAGAGAAAACTCCTTATTGGGCAGTGATATGTAGACAAAGATTCTTTGAATAATGTCTTTAAATGGCAATGCTTGTCAGGTGATTCATGTATCACATTGACATTCCAAAGAGTCAGATTGCACAATGTGCTTTTGACTTTCTCCCTCTGAGCAATTTGAACTATTTGTGCTTACATGTCCTGTCTTGGAGCTATGTGCCAAGGTGGAAGTTCAGTTTCATTATAGACCAGTATTCTTATCTGTGTAGAAACAGTCAGAAAAGTCCAGAGTAACTGCAACATTAGGAGCTGCTAACTATTTTTATTCATTAGAATTTGGTTTATAGGGAATCTCAGTGCTTTAAATAATAAATATTTGTCAATAATGATGATACCTTCCTCACATGGACCTCAAGCCTCATCACTGCAATTAGAAATGGTACACACATATTCTCCCCTTAACCCAAGAAGCACTAATACATTTTCTGATGGTCTCCCACAGTTTGTTTTGGTATCTGAGAGTCAAGTAGCTGTACACAATTTTTGACCTTTTTCATTTTGTCCTATCAAATTCAAATATTGTCACTGTTGTTATGTGCCATCGAGTAGCCTGCGACTCATAGTGAGCCTATGGACAATAGCTCTGAACCCTGTCCTATACTGACCCAAGCTACCTGTCTCTGACACATCTACCACTATTACCCCAGTCGCTATATCATCTATCTTATTCAAGGTCTTTCTCTCCTGTATTGGCCCTCTCCACTTCCAAGCATCATGTTCTTCTCCAAAGAAGGGTCCTTACTGGCAACATGTCCAATGTATGTGAGACCAAGCTTCAAAATCCTTGCCTCTATGCAGTAAGCAACTTGATTGAACCTTCTCCAGGAGAGATCTGTTTGTTTACTTGGCAGTCCATGGTATCTTCAATGTTCTTGTCCATCACCATAACTCATAACTTGCTGCTTCTTCCACTATCCTTATTCGTTATCCAGCTTACTAGTGCATTGTAAAGATCAAAACTTGGATTAGGTGCACCTTAATCTCTAGACTGGCATCCTTGTTCTTCAGCAATCTGGAGAGGTCTCTGAAAGCTGACTTTCCTAATCCAATTTATCTTCAGACAAATTCTGTAGTCCTCGGAAACAATTCCTACTCATATCCATATACATAATCAACAACAAAAATAGAAACATGAACGCATGAATTAACAAACAAGCATAGAACAAGTTAAGGAAAATCCATTTTCACTGAACTTTGTTTCTGTAAAGATGTATTGTACCATTCAAAATTTAAAATATTAAGAAAAGTCTTATTTTAAAAAGGCAGCATATTAAATTATAACCTCTGTCATATTTGTGATAGTAACATATCTTTAATACATTTCAATGTAACCCGTATGACTACTTGCCTAAATTCTACTGTATTTTTGCCAAGTAAAACTTGTGTCACTTTCAAAGGAGAAACAAACTTCAAATTTACATCTATTAGCACTTTGAAAATGGTGTATAATTTATATATTGGTCTCCTCTCAGAATAGCATTTATTTTAATGTGGATAAAATAAGATTTTTTTTAAAAATTGTATGGTTTTCTTTTCTTTACTTTTTTTTTTTTTTTAGAGTTACAACTCCATTTTTATTTAAGTCTTATGTGCCTCCTTAGCGTTTTCCACCAACTCGGGGAGCAGAAACTTTCACAGGCTTCACAATTTTTTGTTTAGGCGCTGCTTTTGTGGGAGCCTTAGTAGCAGCCATTGCAGTCTTTTTTAGCCTTTTTTAGCCTTTAGCTTGTTTAGCCTTTTTTGCTTCCTTGGCAGCCCTGATAGCCTGTTCTCGTTGAGCCTTTCTAACTTCAGGGTTTTTATTCCTCTTGGCCATTTTATCAGCAAGAGATGCACCAGTGATGGCCCTTTGGAATTTGACTGCTCGGCGGGTTCTTTTCTTTTGAATTTCTTCCGACTGGCCCTTTTTGTGCTTCCTTCTGTAAAGGACAATCCAATTGATCTGCCGTGGATTCCTTTTGGAAAGGAAAGCCGACTCGCATTTTGCATTAAGAAACTGGAACACCTTTCCATCGGTCCTGGCGTAGCGCCTCCCGTGCCCGGGGTAGATCTTGTACCCGCTGAAACTGCACAGCCCGACCTTCATGGCTGCAGCTTCAGCGAAACTGGGAAAATAAAAAATTGTATGATTTTCTATGTAAAACTCTATGAGGAGTAATGTGGAATCAGTTTTAGAGGAAGACTCAAAAACAAGCTGCATTATGCAGATTACACAACCCTACTTGCTGAAACTGAGGAGGACCTGAAGTGCTACAAGGTCAAGGTTTGTAGGCTTCAATATGAATTGAAGCTCAACATCAAGAAAACAAAGATATTCACCACTGGGCCAATTGGCGACATTACGATAAATGGTGACGAGATTAAGATTGTTAACAACTTTTGTTTTCTTGGCTCCACAATCAACACTCTTGATATTAGGAGCCAGGAAACAAAAGATGAATTGCATTGGGAAAGTCTGCTGTCAAAAACTGCTCCAAAGTACTGAAGAGCAACGATGTCCGTCTGTAGACTAAGGAGCACCTGCTCCAGGCCATAGTCTTCACATTTGCTTGTTATGCTTCAGAAAACTGGACAATTACTAGGTAATGTAGAAAGAGAATTGATGCCTTTAAGCTACGGTACTGGAGAAGAATACCGAATATACCATGGACTATCAGGAGAACAAACAAGTTCATCCTGTAGAGAGCGAAACCAGGCTGCCCCTTAGAGGCAAGTATTCTAAGACTTGATCTGACATACTATGGGTATGTTGTAAGGATGGGCCAGTCCTTGGAGAGGGACATCATACTTGGAAGGTGGTGGGATAGCACAAGAGAGGAAGACCCTTGATAAGATGGATTGATTGACTGGGGTAATGAGGGTAGGAATGTCAGAGACAATAAGGTCGGCATAGAGCAGGTTTCAGTGCTATTGTACACAGTGTCACTATTAATTGCAAGTGACTCAACAGCACATAACAACAAAATGTAAAGCTATATATATTACATGTATATACTTGTTGTGTTACGCACCATCAGTTTGGAGCCGACCCATAGCTGACCCTGTGATGGGTTTCAGAGGCAATTAAAGTAATGAGAGTTGGTTGCATATCCTTCTGCAGAGCTGCTGGTGGGTTTGAATCACATATCTTCTAGATCTATATATGTATTTTAGATGTATATCATAAATTTTATACACACAGCACACAGAGTGCTCCTCAGAGGCAAGGGTGGCAAAGTTTCGGCTCGCATACTTTGGGCATGTTGTTAGGAGAAGCTGTTCCTTGGAAAGGAACATCATGCATGGAAAGTTGGAGGCTGGACCGAATAAAGAAAGCCCCCCCCCACTGCCGCCCCAAGGAGACGGATTCACACTGTGACTACAACAATGGGCTCGAGCGTCTTGGAGATTATAACTATGGCGAAGGATAGGACAGGGTTAAGATATGCTGTTCATATTGAAATGAAAAATAAACAACCTAAATTTAAAAAAAAAGATATGCTGTTCATAAGGTTGCTATAAAGTCATATGTGACTCGATAGAACATAACAACTCAATAACAACAAATATACGCATAGGTGTAGTTATTGATTTGGCCCTTACCTTCACTTTCCAATAACAAGTTTACCATTAGAAAGTAAAAGCTAAATGAGATGTACATTAGTTTTACTTCCTTTTGCAGGTGTCCCTAAAATGTACTACAAACTGTTGTTATGTTGCCATCGAATCATCTGCCACCTATAATCATCCTATGTACAGCAGTTCTAAAGCCTGTCTTGTCCCAAGTCAGTTTCCAATCCCCATTGCCCCAGTTACTGTATCAAGCCATATTACGTGGGTCTTCCTCTCCTGAACCAACCCTCCACCCACCCTTCTGAGCATGATGTCCTTCTCCTGGCCACATGCCCAAAGTATGTGAGACAGAGCTTCAGTATCCTAGGTCCAAAGACAAAATTGGTTTCACACTTTTCAAGACAGGTCAGTTTGTTTTTTTGGGCAATCAGTGATGTGTTTAAGACTCTTCTCTAGCACTACAACTCGAAGGCATCATCAATTCTTCTATAATCATTAGTTATCGTGCAGCTCTCCGATACATAGCAAGTAATTGTGAAGACGAAGTACTGGACCAGGCACACCATAGTCTCAAGACTGATATCGTTGCATTTCAATATTCTGGAAAGTTCCCTGACAGCAGACTTTCTCCCAAAGCAGTTTGTCTTTTGATTTCCTGACTTCTGGTGTTAAAGAGTGTTGATAGTGGAGCCAAGCAAACTGCAATTGTTAACAACCTCAGTCTCCGACGATCATGGTCCTGCCAGCTGACCCAGTGGTGAGAATCTTTGTCTTCTTGATGTTGAGCTTCAAAGCATATTGATGACTATAGTCCTTGACCTTCTGCAGCAAGTGCTTCAGGACCTCCTCAGCTTCAGCAAGCCAGGTTGTGTCATCTTCATAATGTAGGTTGTTAATAAGTCTACCTTCAATCCTGATGTCATATTCCTTCTCATAAAGCTCAGCTTCCCTAATGATTTCCTGATGTATATCTTTCCTGATCTTGAACCATGCAGTATTTCCTTGCTTTGTTCTGAGGATTGCTTCCTTGTCCAAGAATAGGTATCAAATAAGCAAAATCAAGTGTTCTAGTATTCCCATTTTCCTCAAGGTTAGCTCCAATTTGTTGTGATCCACAGTTAAATGCCTTTGCATAGTCAGTGACACACAGATAGGCATTCCTCTGGTACTCTGCTTTCTGCCAAGATCCAGGTGACCTTGAAAATAATGTCTCTAGTGCCATGACCCCTTCTAAATTCAGCTTTATTTCTTGTAGTTCTCTGTCAAGGTATGTTCCTGTGGTTTCTGAATAATTTTCAGCAGCATTTAGCAAGTATGTAATATTAGTAATATTGTTTGATAATTTCAACTCTCTGTAGGGTCACCTTTTTATGGATTAGGACTAAATAAAGTTCTCTTAGTGAGTTGACCAAGTAGATGTCCTCCAGATTTCTTGGCATAATCTGGTGAGCACATCCAAGGCAGCATCTGTTTGTTGAAATATGTCAACTGGCATTCCATCAGTTCCTGGGGCTTTTTTTTTCTTCTTGTAATATTTTTATTGGTTGCATACAGTAATTTATACACTTTGTAGTTTGTTCATGTACATTGCATTTTATAAAATAATTTACATTATGTTTCATATAACCATTCATATAAATGACATATTACATAATTAATTAATGCTGATTAATACCCCATGTTGTCAAATCTGGGACTTTATTTTTTGGCAATTTCTTCATCACCAGTGCCTCTTGATCAGACACTGTTTCTTAAAATTCTTCTGTATCAGCCAATTCTTTTCAGTATAGTAACTCTGTATGCTTCTTCCATCATCTTTTAATGCTTTCTAAAGCCTTCAATATTCTGCCTATAGCATCCTTAAGCATTGTAACTTGTGGCTTAAATGTGTTCCTTAATTTCTTCAGATTAAGAAATTATGAGATAGGACCCCAGCTATTTGCACATTTTATTATAATATTTTGCCTTGTCTTCGCAAGCTGCCCTTTGAAATCTTTTATTCAATTCCTTAACTTCTTGATTTTTTTTTTTTGGCTTCTTGGTGCTCTAATGAAATATTCAGTCTCTTCTGACATCCATTTTGTCTTTTTCTATTCTTTCTTCTTTATAAAAACTTTTGCCTTCTTCATCGACGATATTCTTTATATCTTCCCACAGCTCATCTAATCTTTGTTCATTAGTGATATAGGCCTCAAACCTGTTCCTGTGTTGGTTTGTAAATTCAGGGGCGATAGTTGTTAGTGTTGTGTTGTTATGTGCTGTTGAGTTTTCTACGACTCCTAGAGACCCTATGTACAACAGCCATAAATTCTGCCCTATCCTGTCCCATTCTCATCATCTCAAACACACCTACCCCCATTACTCCTGTCACTGAACCAATCCATCTCATTGAGTGTCTTCCTCTCCTGTGCTGTCCCTCCACCCTCTCAAGCATGATGTCCCTCTCTCAGGACTGGTCCCTCCTTGTAACAACATGTCCAAAGTATGTCAGATGAAGCTTCAGAATCCTTTCCCACAAGGACCAGCCCAGCTTCACCCTCTCTAGGACAAACCTGTTTGTTTTCTTAGCAGTCCATGGTATAGTCAATACTCTTCTCCAACACCACAGCTCAAAGGCATCAATTCTCCTTCTGTCGTCCCTAGTCATTGTCCAACTCTCTGATGCATAACAACTGATTGCAAAGACCATGGCATGTATCAGACACACCTTAGTCTCCAGACTGACATCATTGCACTTCAGTACCTTAGAGAGGTGTCTAACCACAGATATTCCCATCGCAATATGTTTTTTTAATTTCCTGGCTGCTGGTGCCAAGAGTGTTGACTGTGGAACCAAGCAAATCAAACTGTGAACAATCTCAATCTCTTCACCATCCATTAAGAAGCTGCCAGTCAGCCCAGAGGTGAGAATCTTTGTTTTCTTGCTATTGAGCCTCAAACCATACTGAAGACTGCAGTCCCTCACTTTCCACAGCAAGTGCTTCAGGTCCTCCTAAGTTTCAGAAAGCAGGGTTGTGCCATCTGCATAAACTCAGGTTGTTGATGAATCTTCCTCCAATCCTGATACCCCATTTCTCCTCATAGAGACCAGCCTCCCAGATAATATGTTCTGCATAAAGATTGAAAAGGTATGGAGACAGGATGCAGCCCCGGAGTACACCCTTCCTAATTTTCAACCATGCAGTATTTTCCTGCTCTGTTCTGATGACTGCCTCCTGGTACAAGTGAGATTCCCATTCTTCTCAGAGTTAGTCATAGTTTGTTATGATCCACACAGTCAAATGCCTTTGTGTAATCAATGAAAAAAAGATAGACATTCTTCAGGTACTTCTTGCTTTCAGCCAAGATCCACCTAACATCAGCTACAATATCCCTAATACCACAACTCCTTCTAATCCCAGCCTGGACTTCTGTCAGTTCTCTGCTGATGTGCTGTTCCAGTTGGTTTTGGATAATCTTCAGCAGAATCTTGCTCACATGTGATATTAATGATATTGTTCAATAATTACCACACTCTGTGGCATCACCTTTCTTTGGAATGGAACAAATATAGATCTCTTCCAGTCAGTTGGCTAAGTGATTGTTCTCCAGATTTCTTGGCACAACTTGGTGAGCACGACTCAAGATAAAATTTTGATTTCTGTGGATCTGATTTAACCTTCTTCAGCTTTAATTTGAACTTGCGTCTGAGTAGTTGATGGTCTGTTCCACAATTAGCATATGGCCTGGTTTTCACAACTGACATTAAGCTTCTTCAATGATTCCTTCCACAGATGTAATGACTCTGATTCTTTTGTATATACCATCAGATGAATTCTATATGCATAGGCTGAGTTTATGTTTTTTAAAAAAGGTATTTGTGCAGAATTCTATCATTCTATCCTCAGCCTCATTCTGTCAACAATTCCTTATTTGCTGACTACTGATCCTTCTTTTGGGTTCCAAACTTTTGCATTCCAGTCACTGAATATCACTAATGTCTCGGTTACATGTTTGATCGATTTCTGACTGCAACAGTTGGTAGAAATCGTCTATTTCCTCTTCTTTGGCTCTGGTTGTTGGTGCATAAATTTGAATAAAAGTGATATTAATAAATCTTTCTTGTATGCATATGCATATCCTGTCACTCACAATATTGTATTTAAATATGGATCTGGAAACGACCTTTTTAACTATGAAAATGATGCTGTATTTTTCCTCACCTTTTCATCTCCAGTGTCATAGATCATATGATCGTCTGATTCAATATATCCCATGCCAATCCATCTCATTTTGCTTATATGTAAAATGTCAATATTTATGTATTCCATTTCTTTCTTGACAGTGTCTAATTTTTCTACATTCATGCTTTTCACATTCCTTGTTTCAATCATTAATTTCTGCTTACAACTGTTCCTCTTCCTTTGAGTTTCCAAATTTGAGGGGTCAGTCTCAGTTGCCATATCTATTAGTCTACTAAGTGTGCTCTACTGTACATAGGGTTTTTGGAGGCCTAACATATTTTGGAAGTGGATGGCCAATCCTTTCCCCTAGTCTGTCTTAATTGGTATGCTTACTAAAAAGTGTTGTTGTTGTTGTTATGTGCTGTTGAGTCTACTGCAACTCATAGGCACCCTATGTACAACAGCTCTGAAACCTGCCCTATCCTGAGCCAGTCTCACTAAATCTGACACACCAATACTTGTTGCCCCAGTTACTGTATCAATTCATCTCATTGGATGTCTTCCTCTCTTTCACTGTCCCTCCATCATTCTGAGCATGATGTCCTTCTCCAAGGACTGGTCGCTCCTGGCCACGTGCTGAAAGTATGTGAGATGGAACTTCAAAATCCCAAGCTCCAAGGAGAAATCTGGTTTCACTCTCTCCAAGACAAACCTAGACTCCAAGACTCCAAGTCTCCAAGACTCTTCTTCAGCACCACAATTCGAAGGCATTGATTCTACTTCTGTCACCCTTAGTCATTGTCCCGCTCTCTGAAGCATAACAAGTAATTGCAAAGATCATGATGGCCCAGATTAGGTGCACTTTAGTCTTTAGAATGACATCGTTAAAATCTGTAGGCAGAATAGATAATTTGGGAAGCAAGGCGTTAGGAGGAGGAATGTGGCATCAAGATTAGAGGAAGACTCATCAACAACCTATGATATGCAGATGACACAAACTTGCTTGCTGAAACTGAAGAAGACCTGAAGCCCTTGGCGTAGAAGATAAAGGTCTGTAATATCCAATATGGATTGAAGCTCAACATCAAGCAGACAAAGTTGGAGACAGTACAACTAAACTTAAGAGACACTGGTCAAAAGGGAAAAAAATGTCAGCAGTTGACATGTTTAGAATCACAGAAGCCAAGAAAGCTTAAGCTACAAACTGTCAGATCGGGGTTGGACAATGGAAGATATTTTCTGAAGGGACTTGG
>NW_006400082.1:0-537 GCF_000299155.1 Elephantulus edwardii | reverse complement strand
CAGAGGCAGTGCGGTTGGCGCAGGATAGAGCAGGGTTTAGGGCTGTTGGGCATAGAGTCTCTATGAGTCAAAAACGACTCGAGGGCAGATAACAACAACAACAACATGATTTTCTTGTGTACAATCATATAACTATTGTATTTCTAACAGAATATTTTGGTTGCATACTGTATTTATCTTTACAAAGAACAGTAAGCAAATAAAAATCTACATATTCCATGTCACTTGAAATAATTAGGTTTACTTTGGAATTTTAGAACTATCTTTGGCCTTTTATTTGGCATGAAAGCAATTAGATACTTGTATACTCAGGTCTCTTGTAAGCAAATGGTTTTTGATTCCACTCCATGTAAAGTTTTGTTATTTATCTATGCACAACAGAACACACACAGATTAACAGAAAGGGCAACCTAGGTAGAACTATCAAGTATGGAAACACAAAGGAGGAGGAACAGTTGTAAGCTGACCCTAGTGATTGGTACATGGAATGTGAGAGCCATGAATGAAGGAAAATTAGAAATTGTTAAGAAAGAAATG
>NW_006400081.1:2469096-2470461 GCF_000299155.1 Elephantulus edwardii | reverse complement strand
TTCACTGTGCCTGCACACAGCCCTTGGCCAGTCCCAAAGTTCAGAGCTGGTGAGGGGGTGGGGTGCGAACCAGGTCTGGGGGGAGCAATGTATTACCTGAAGATGGGGGTCGCGAATCAGAGATGCGGGTGTGTCAAGTGCTATTTTCTTTACGGTTTTTAGTGCTGTCTTGAACATTCCATGAATGGTATCATTTTGTTGTTTTATTCGAAGTATTTGTGAAGATTTACACAAAAACATATGTCTCATTTCTTGTCTTTTCCATATCATACATTTTTATAATTCATTTTTCTTTTTTTTAAATACATCTTTTAAGAAGTGTTTTGTTGAGGGCAATGCTGTAAATAGAACAATGAAAATAATATTAAACAGAATGTTCACACACTGTGAAAAATGTAATTAATGTCACTGAATAATTTGTAGTACTGTTATGAACTGTCTAGTCAATTTGACTACTGGGTTTATGGAGGCAGTAAATTGCGTAATAGATGTCCATCTTTCTCCTGTAGAACAACTAGTGGACTTGAACCACATGCCTTCAGGTGGGCAGTGTACGTCCTTAAAAATAGGTAGGCAGAACATCGCTATGGAAATTTTCACCAAAAATACAATAAAATATTTTTTTTAAGAAAAAGAGAGGGACATTTTTTGGGGGGTTTTGAAGATAATATTACGTTTCAGTTTTTATCTGTCTACTGTGGTTATATTTTCCCCCTCATTTTAAAAGATAGTTTTTACATATATTTATGAACCATTACTTTTCTCTTAGACTTCTGAAGATCTCATGTAATGACTTCTGTGACTCATTTGTATTTTGGCAATCTAAGGAATCCTGGTGTCACAATAGTTAATCAGTAGGCGAAAGATTAAAAGTTCCAATTGTGGGAGCAGAGACCTTGTGTTTGACTTTATAGTACAGAAGGACAAGGTCAATCTTTTATATTTCATTGATTGAACAGTCTTCTAATGATGTTTGGGGTGTTCAATTTTGCATATTTTTCTTAAATGACTACATTTGTTATTCATTGGCACGTCTTTTCAGCAAATTGGATTGTTGTCATTTATCACCAGTTGAATACGTTTCTTTCTTTTATCTATTGTCCCCTTATTTCCCATATACTTTTATAAAATTTATTTTATTATTTTTCATGTGTGTACTGTCAAATCGGATCTGACTGGTACAGGGGGAGATTGGTCCTCCTTCTCCAGTAGGGTATCTGGTGGATCTTGGGGTTGGGGAGAGACTGAGTAAGATGGGTTCAATAATGTATACTGCACTGAAACAGAGGAGGGAGAAAACTGTTTAGAAGAGATATGTGATTAGGTATTTCTGTCATGACAAGAGTCTAGAGCGATGGCTACATG
>NW_006400081.1:2462442-2466736 GCF_000299155.1 Elephantulus edwardii | reverse complement strand
TAAATAGTTAAATAATTAATGGTTAAAGAGTAATTAAATGATAAATATAAGATAATAAAAAATACAGTAGTTATTGAGAGTATTGGTGGAATGGGTTGCTACCTGCCATGAGTTGCCTGCAACTCATAGCAACCCTGTATACAACAAACAGCTCTGAACCCTGCATTATCCTAAGCCAATCTCATTGTCACCTACAGATCCAATCCCATATCTCTAGTCATGGAGTCAATCCATCTCATCCTGGGTTTTCTTCAACTATCCTGTCCCTCCACCCTTTCAAGCATGATGTTCTTCTCCAAGGACTGGTCCATCCTGGCCATGTGTCCAAAGTATGTGAGTGAGACAGAGCCTCAAAATCCTTGCCACCAAGGAGCAGCTTTGTTTCATCCTCTGCAGGACTTACTTTGTTCTCCTGGCAGTCCACGGTATGTTCAACATTTTTTTCCAGCACAACAACTAAAAGACCTCGATTCTTTTCCTATCGTCTTTAGTCATTGTTCAGCTTGCTGATGTATAGCAAGTAATTGCAAAGGCAATGGCTGGTATAGGGGTAAACTTAGTCTGTAGATTGACATCACTGGCGTTCAATACTCTAGAACCATCCCTGACAGGAGATTTTCCCAATGTAATTTGTCTTTTGATTGCCTGATTGCTAGTACCAAGAGTCTTGATTGTGGAACCAAGCAAACTGAAATGGTTAATAATCTCAATCTCTTCTCTGCCTATCATGAAGCTTCTAACTAACTCAGTGGTGGGAATTTTTGTATTATTGATGCTGAGCTTTAGTCCATATTGATGACTACAGTCCTCGATCTTCTGCAGAAACACCTCAAGTCTTCCTGTGTTAGCAAGCAAAGTTATATCATCTGCAAAGTGCAGGTTGTTGATGAGTCTTCCACCAGTCCTGATGCTACATTCATCCTCAAAAACTGCAGCCCCTGAATGATCTGCATATAGATTGAAAAAGTATGGAGATAGGATTCATACTTGATAAATACATTTCCTGATCCTAAATGTTTACCTCCTCTGTTCTAACTACTGCTTCCTGGCCCAAGTATAGGTTTAGCATAAGCACAATTAAGTATTCTGGGATTCCAATTCTTCTCAAGTTTATCCCCAATTTCCTGTGATCCAAGGAGTATTAGTAGAAAGTATTAAAACTGTGACTTACTAAAGTCATTAGTAAGAGATACATGTGACATCATTTTTGTCAGGGAGATGAATTTTCAATATCCTCCCACATAGAATGTTGTTTTTCTCAATTATTTCACCCACTTTTCTAACTATAGCATCTTTTCTTATTTGTGAAATGTGTATTTTTCAATAACATTTTTTTAAGCATTCACATATGCCTCAAACAATAATTTCTTTTATATTTTGGGCTTCAGTAGAGTTATTTTTTATGTATCTATTAAAGTATATGTTTCCTCTAGACTATGAGCAATTGCTAAATTGTTAATGTAAAAGAAAATAACATTGGTTCTACAAATACGTGATGTCTTAAATAAAGGCAACATATAATTTCCTCTTTCCCTTTGATGTTGGAATTTTTATTGTGTCCTTATTAATATTAAAATGTACACAATAAGATATTTATCTCTCAATTAAATAAATGAATCTACATGAACACTTTTTAAAAATCAAGAAATAGAACATCCAGAGAACTCAGAGAAGGAAATCAAGAAAGCAATACTATTTACAATAGCCAACAACCACAAATAGAGATACTTGGGAGTGAACCTAACCAGAGATGCAAAAGACCAACACAAAGAAAACTACAGAGCTTTTCTGCAAACCACAATAGAAGACCTGAAGAAATGGAAAAATGTGCCCTGTTCATAGATAGGAAGACTGAATACTATGAAAACGACAATCAAATCCTTTGAAAAGCAATCTACATGTTCAATGCAATCTCAATCCAGATACCAAATTCATTTTTCAAGGATATTTAAAAGAAAATTACCAAATTTATTTGGAGAGACAAGAGACCCTGAATAAGCAAAACATTTCTGAGAAACAAAAATGAGGTTGGAGGCATAGCACTCCCTGACCTCAAAACGTACTACAGAACAGTGATAACTAAAACAGCATGATATTGATACACTGACAGGCACATAGACCAATGGAACAGAATTGAGAACCCAGAAGTAGACCCAGCTATCTATGGTTAACTGATATTTGACAAGGAAATCAAAGCTATCCAATGGGGAAATGATAACCTCCTCAACAAAAGGTGCTGGCAAAACTGGACTTCCACCTGCAGAAAGCTGAAACAGGATCCACGTCTCACAATATACACAAACATGAACTCAAGGTGGAGCAGAGACCTGGGAGTAAAGCCCAAACCCATAACATTCATATGAGACAAATTGGGATCAAGCTTAGACTCGCTAGTCCAAGATATAAAGAGAATGCCAAATACAACAATTAATGCATTATCTAATGAGGACAAAATTGATGCACAAGACCTTCTAAAGACTAAATCTATGTGTGCATCAATTTTTTTTCCCAACAGGGCAAAAAGAAAACCTACAAGCTGGGAATAATCGTTTGGTAACAACGTCTCAGACAAGAGTCTTATAACAGAAGTTTACAGAATACTTCTGGGCTGCCACAAGAAAAGGTTAATAACCCAATTACTTAATGGACAAAAGACATGGGAAGACTTTTCACAGAGGAAGATACTTGAATGGCAAACATATACATGAAGAAATGCTCCGAATCATTGGCAATAAGAGAGATGTAAATCAAAACAGCAATGGGGTGCCATCTCATTCCAGTAAACATGGCAAAGGTTAACAGAGCAGCAAGTGATAAATGTTGGAGAGGATGTGGTGAAAAAGGAACTCTTACACATTGTTGGTGGGATTGTAAAATGGTGCAACCATTCTGGAAAGCAGTTTGGCAAGTCCTCAAAAAGCTGAACATAGAAATTCCATATGACCCAGCTATTACACTACTTGGAATATACCCTGAGAAAATGAGAATTGAGATATAAACTTGAAACTTGTACACCAATGTTCATAGCAGCATTATTCACCATCACAAGAACATGGAAACAGCCCAAATGTCCAACCACAAATGAATGGATTGTGATATTATGGTACAGTCACACAATGGAATATTATACAGCATGCAGGAGCAATGATCTTGTAAATTATTACCTAACTTGAGAGGGACTGGAGAACATTATGCTGAATGAACTAACTCTGTCCCATAAGGATAAATATTGGATAAAACCATTATTGTAGAATGAGTGTAAGGATCCAAGAGGAGTGGTAGAGGTTGGAAGCAGAGGGATGAGAATGTGCAGGGGGAGGCGAGGATTAATCATGGGGTAGGGTGGTGGGAGAAATTGAAAGAGTTTGTTCTTGAAAACCATGTATTTGAATTTTGCAAATAAATTAGTATAAAATAAAACAATAGATAGTAAGATGTGCCTAAAACAAAAATGAATACCTTACCAAAAAAAAGAAAGGAAGGAAGGAAGGAAGACAGACAGAAAGAAAGAAAAAAGAGAGAGAGAAGGAAGGAAGGAAGGAAGGAAGGAAGGGAGAAAGAAAAGAAAGAAAGAAAGAGAGAGAGAGAGAGAGAGAGAGAGAGAGAGAGAGAGAGAGAGAAAGAAAGAAAGAAAGAAAGAAAGAAAGAAAGAAAGAAAGAAAGAAAGAAAACATCCCAGGGGCAACTCTTGTTTCCTTTCTTTTCACAACATCCTCCATCATTGATGGTAACCATTGTTTCGCATTTCTATGAATCAGTTCACTCAGTACGTGTACTTAATTTCATGACTAAATAATAATTATTTAAGCAATATGCTACATTTTCTCTATCTGTTCAATGCTCCCATTTAAAAACTCTCACTCTCATTGACATTGAGTTGGAAATGACTCATAGCTGACCCTCTCCAGTGGGTTTTCAGAAGCTGTAAATTGCACAAGACGAGATTGCTCTTCTTACTTCCATCGTGGATTTGAACTACCAGAGAAGCACCATCTTTGGGTGAACAAAAAATCCCTAAGGACTACACAACCAGAACTCAAAATATAACTCCTATAAATACTCTCATAGATGACTTAATTAGATATATGTATTCATTTCTATTGAATGTATGGCTGAATAAATATAAGTGTCATAAAGTATCTGCTCATTTTACAAATATCATTAAATAAATTCTATGGTATTTGTGCCAAATCTGTTGCTGTTGTTATGTGCCGTCGAGTCATTTGCGACTCATAGTGACCCTATGCACAACAGCCCTAAACCCTGCTCTATCCTGCGCCAACTGCACTGCCTC
>NW_006400081.1:2458608-2460073 GCF_000299155.1 Elephantulus edwardii | reverse complement strand
CATATATCTGAATGATAGTGGTATTCACCGGACTTCCTTGTAAGCATATAGATATAATCCTGTTAGTCACGATTTTGTACTTCAAGATGGATCTAGAAATAACTTTTTTTACTATAAAGCCAACCCCATTTTTCCTTGTCTTTTCATCTCCACAGGACTTTATAGCATTTGTTGCTCTTTTATTTCAGTATATTTTATTATGGCATTGCCCATTTAATTTCCTATTCATATTATCTGAATAATCTCATTTTTTCTTTGTTAATTCTTTAAGTGATTTGATGATCTTCTTAGTCTTCTCAAAGAATCAAATTATACTCTTGTTAATTTTATTTTTTCCTATTTAATTTTTTTACAGCTTGAAACATTATTTCATTTCTTTTGGTTTTAGTAGGTTTCTTATTGTGATGATGATCTGTCACTGACAGTTGTAGAGGTTGGGATAAGTTGTTGATTTTGATTCTTTCTTCTTTTCTGATGTATGTGCATTTATTGCTTTATGTTATTCTCTGAGTACAGCTTTTGAAGTATCCCAGAGATACTGACAGGATATGTATTAATAAAATTAATCACCATTGGACTATGCCCACCATTACCCTGTCATTTCAGGCTCCTACCAGACTGTTCTCATTTCATTTATCTCCCCCCTCTGCTCCCAAAATTATACAACTCTGTGATTTTGCCTCTACCCGTCCTCACCACTCTACTCCCACCCCTTTCTCCCTTGGGGTCAAAGAAGGAAGGAATATCAGTTTATTTTTATGTTTGTAGTTGCATAACTTTTAAGATTGTTCTAGTCTGTTTTGCTTACTTGGGTTCAGGTATGAGCTTTAATTACTTTTTTTTTTACTGAGGGTATTTGCATAAAATATGGTATTACTATGTTGCAAATATGACTCATAATGACCCTACAAACCAAAGATCTGCATCCTGATCTCTCCTCTATTATCTGACAATCTTCTTTATGGGATTGTGAGGATAACACAGGTTAGGGCAGGGTTCAGGTTGTCTGTTCATAGGGTCACTGAGTCATACTTGATAGCAAATAACAGCAACAAATATGGCAAGTATGAATGACTGCTGTCTCTTTATCCACTATAAGCATTAGTCTGGATCTGGTCTTGCCATTTTCTTTAACATTATACAATTATGAAATTCCCTACATGCCCGATTATCCAATCTAAAACAAAAACCCTACTCTTTAAAACTCTCCAAATCACCTGAAACAAAGCCAAACCATATATTCAATCTTTATAATCTTTGCGAATTTCATTTTAATATTTTTTTAGTATTTATATCAGACATTTCTTTTTTTTAATTTAGGTTGTTTATTTTTCATTTCAATGAACATCTACAGAGATTTTGGAAACAAAGCCAAACCATATATTCAATCTTTATAATCTTTGCGAATTTCATTTTAATATTTTTTTAGTATTTATATCAGACATTTCTTTTTTTAATTTAGGTT
>NW_006400081.1:2454831-2457878 GCF_000299155.1 Elephantulus edwardii | reverse complement strand
TCTTCTATTTCCTCTTCCTTGGCTCTGGTTGTTGGTGCATATATCTGAATGATAGTGGTATTCACTGGCCTTCCTTATATGCGTATGGATATTATCCAATATTTTACTTCAAGCCAAAGCACAAGGAAGAATTCAAGACACTAATGATTTGAATAGAAGATTTCAAAAGGCAGCATGGGATGACAAAGTAAAATATTACAAAGAAATGTGTAAGGAGTTGGAGTCAGAAAAGCAAAAGGGCAGAACTCGCTCAGCATTTCTTAAGCTCAAGGAACTGAAGAACAAATTCAAACCTAGAGTTCTTATAATCAAGGATGCTTTAGGCAGAATATTAAATGATCCAGGAAGTATTAAAAGAAGATGGAAAGAATATACTGAGTCACTGTATTGAAAGGAATTGACAGACACAGAAGAATTTCATGAAATAACATATAAGCAAGAGCCTATGGTGATGAAGGAAGGAGTTCAAGCTGCTTTGAAGGAAGTAGCAAAAAATAAGGCCCCAGGAATAGATGGTATACCAATTGACGTATTTCAGCTAAAAGATGCTGCCCTGGATGTGCTCACCAAGTTGTGCCAAGAAATTTGGAGAACAACCAGTTGGCCAACTGACTGGAAGAGATCTATATTTGTTCCCATCCCAAAGAAGGGTGACCCAAAAGAGTGTGGAAACTATAGAACAGTATCATTGATTTAACATGCAAACAAGATTCTACTGAAGATTATCCAAAAATGCCTGGAACAGCACATCAGCAGAGAACTGCCAGAAGTCCAAGCTGGGTTTTGAAGTGGTCATGGTACTAGGGATATTATAGCTAATGTTAGATGGATCTTAGTTGAAAGCAGGGAATACCAGAGGAATGTATATATGTGTTTCATTAACTATGCAAAAGCATTTGACTCTGTGGATCATAACAAACTGTAGCTGACTCTGAGAAGAATGGGAATCCCAGAACACTTGATCTTGCTAATAAGAAACCTATACTCGGACCAAGAGGCAGTCATCAGAACAGAGCAAGGAAACACTGCATTGTTCAAAATTGGGAAGTGTGTATGCCAGGGGTGTGTCTTGTCTCCATACTTTTTCAACCTGTATGCAGAGCAGATTATCCAGAAGACTGGGCTCTATCAGGAGGAATGTGGGGTCAAGATTGGTGGAAGATCTATCAACAATCTGCGATATGCAGATGACACAACCCTGCTTGCTGAAACTGAGGAGGACTTGAAGCACTTGCTGCAGAGCGTCAAGGACTGCAGCCTCCAATATGGATTGAGACTCAATGTCAAGAAGACAAAGATTCTCACCACTGGACCAGTTGGTAGCATCAGGATGGATGGTGAAGAGATTAGATTGTTCAGAGATTTAGTTTGCTTGACTCCACAGTCAACACTCTTGCCACCAGTAGCCAGGAAATTAAAAGACGTATTGTGATGGTAAAGTCTGCTGTTAGGGATCTCTCCAATGTACTGGAGAGCAATGGTGTATCTTTGGAGACTAAGGTGCGTCTGACACAGGCCATGGTCTTTGAAATTACTTGTTATGCATCAGATAGTTGGAGAATGTCTATGGAGAACAGAAGGAGAATTGATGCCTTTGAGCTGTCTTGCTGAAGTAGAGTATTGAGGCTACCATGTAATGCTTAGAAAACAAACAGGTTCATCCTGGAAAGGGTCAAAACCGGTGGCTCCTTGGAGGCAAGGATTCTGAGGCTCTGTCTAAAATACTTTGGACATGTTGTAAGGAGGGACCAGTCCTTGGAGAGGGTCATCATGCTTGGTAGTGTGGAAGGACAGTGCAGGAGGGGAAGGCCCTCTATGAGGTAGATTGACTCAGTGACTGGGGTAATTAATTGGGATGGGTGTATGGGAAATAGTGCGATTGGCACAGGACAGAGCAGAGTTTAGGGCTGTTGTACATAGGGTCGCTGTTAGTTGCAAGTGACTCGATTGCACATAACAACAAAACAACAGCATAGCCAAAAGCAAAAATGGCGAAGACTAAGATGTATGTGAGACAAACCATAGTCTTTTCAATTGCTTCACATGATATGAAAGCTGGGAAACAAATATAGAAGATCAAAGAAGAATAGTGCCTTTAAGTTATGGCATTGGGAAAGAGTACTGACTACATCCTACCTAGATGCTCCATGTAGGTAAGGATAGTTAAACTTTATCCAGCATGCACTGAGCTTTTTATCAAGAGGCGTCATCATGTTTTGGAAAAGGACATTGTGCTGGGAAAAATGTAGGGTCAGAAAATTAGAGGAAGACTATCAGTGAGATGGATTGACACAACAATTGCATTAATAGACTTGAGAATGGATGAACTTGTGTCAATAGGGCAGGGTTGTGATGTGTTGATTGTAGGTTCTCAATGCGTTGTAATCAACACAATACTATGAAGCAACAATTCACTTTGGAGACTACTGTGAAGATTATGTTAATTAACATACCAAAGGTGCTTACAATAGTGTCAAATATTGTAATTATCATATATTGCTTTATATTTTTATATTTGTTGATTGATACTATTAAAACCAGGATAATACCTGTCAAGCTAGAAACAAATTAGAAAGCACAATGATAGCCTATGTACAGAGTGTTGATTTGCACCCTGACACTCACTAAAAATGGCCCAATGTGTGGGGAAAAAAACAAAAGTATCACACTAAAAGCAATGGCAATTATTCTATTGAAAACTAGGAAACAATTAATAAAACTGATTAGAAGCAACAACATACGTGGAAAGGAATTTGGTTGTTTTGTTTTTCTGTGGCTTTCCACCACTGGCTTGTGAACAGATGTGAATATATTAGAGTTTCTAAACACCCACAATGTGATTTAATAGGAGAAACCTAAATACCCAGCTGTATTCTCATCTCATCTCCTGCAGAATCATCAATGTTGTAATTAGTCTGTCTGCAGACTAGTGATTTCATTCTATGTCTTATATCCTCCTCCATAAAGCTTCTTATCAGGGAAAACCTACAAACTGGATGCAAAACAATTGGGTAGGTTATTTTTTAAAATCTTATAATTAAAAAAAT
>NW_006400081.1:2414726-2452561 GCF_000299155.1 Elephantulus edwardii | reverse complement strand
CGGGATGGGTGTGTCAGAGGCGGTGCGGTTGGCGCAGGATAGAGCAGGGTTTAGAGCTGTTGTGCATAGGGTCGCTATGAGTCGGAAAGGACTCGATGGCACATAACAACAACAACAACATGCTTGTTGTTGTTATGTCCCTTCAAGTGGGAAGTGCTGATCCTCCAGTAGCTTTTAAGAGACTCTGAACAGCACAGGAGATTACACATCTTTCTTCTGTAAGTTCTATATCTGTTGTTAGGTGTTCTCAAGTTGAATAGAAACAGAAAATCAAATAAATACAGTTCTGAGTTGAGACCGGACATGTTTTGTGCATACTGTACTGAATAAACCACATGATTGCTCTCTCTTCTCAATAACACATTCTAGGTTTATTTTCTTAAATGAACTATTCTAATTTCCTTTAAGCGAATTTATGAAAACATGTAAAAATTATCACTAAGTGATTATGAAAAAATATTTCCTCAAAGGAGGGTTCAGTTGCCAAAAAAATGAGAATGTACACTTGTGTGAAAATGCAGGAATGTTCTTGGGACTTGCTAGAGTGGTCAAAATTCAAGATTGTACTATCTAGGCAATACTATTAATTTAAGCATTTTAATTTAATATGTGATCATGCTAAAATCTACAACACTCCAGAGAGGTTTTTTTTTTTTTTCTGAAGGAAATGATGAAAACACTTTCTTCGAATAGGCAATGAATGTTACAAGCAGGAAAAATTACTATGAAATTTAGCAAGCACCACGATAATGTATATATGCAAAGGCATTTAACTGAATCAAAATAAATCATGACAGAAAATGGGAATTCCAGAACACTTGATTGTGCTCACACAAAACCTACCCTCAGACCAGGTAGCAGTCCTCAGAACAGAGTAAGGATACACCCCATGGTTCAAAATCAGGAAAGAAGTGCATCAGTGATTCATCCTTACTCCATAACTTTTCAGTCTATATGCAAAAAAAAGATGATTTGGTTGGCTGGGCTTCGTGAGGAAGAAGGTGGCATCAGGTTTGGAGAAAGACTCATCAACAAACTATTATGCAATTGACACCACCTGCTTGCTGAAACTGAGGAAGACCTGAATAGCTTGCTACAGAAGATCAAGGACTATATTCTTCAATATGGATTGAAGCTTAATATTAAATAGACAAAAATTCTCACCACTGGTCCAATTGTCAGCATAATACATGAAGAAGAGATTAAAGTTGTTAATAGTTTCAGCTTGCTCGGTTCCACAATCAATAGTCTTGGAACCAGCAATCAGGAAATCAAAAGACAAGCTGCAGTGGGAAAATCTGGTGTCAGAGACCTCTCCAGAGTACTGAAAAGCAACGATGTCAGTTTAGAGACTGAGCTATACCTGATCTATGCCATGGTCTTCCAGTGACTTGTTATCAATCAGAGAGCTGGACAATGACTAAGGATAACAAAAGAATAATTGATACCTTTGAGTTGTGGTTCTGGAAAAGAGTCTTGAACATACCATGGGCTATCAAGAAAACAAATAGGACTGTCTCAGATAGAGTGAAATCAAGTTTCTCCTTGGAGGCTAGGATTTTGAAGGTCCATCTCACTTACTTTGGACACGTGTTCAGGAGGACCGGTAATTATACTTCATTTTGTTTTGCACTATAAATTCTAGCTTTTGACTCTGGTAAATGGTGCAGGATTGTTGTTGCTGTTACAGGTTCTCAAGTCAACCACAATCCATAGCAACTCTATGAACATCATGCTTGCCCTTTCTTACTCCATCTTCAGAATCTCCTTCATGCTCAAAGGCATTGTTCCAGTCACTTTGTCAGTCTATCTTATTGAGGATAATCCTATTTTGGGGTGATCCTGTAAATTTCCAGCATGGTAGAGGAGTTTCACTGTTTTTATCTCTAAGGAGCACCTTGGTTTCATTTCCTCCAACATAGATTGTTTGTTCTTTTGGCAGTTCATGATAAATTCAATATACTTCATCAACTTAAAAGTATAAATTCTTCAGACTTCCACAGTCATTGTCCAACTTGTAGATGCATATGAAGCAACTGAAAATACAGTGACTTGGATGAAATGCACCTTAGTATTTAAACTGACAATATTGCTCTTTAAAACTTTGAAGAGGTCAAAACAACTATGAGATATCATCTCACCCCAGTCAGAATAGCAAAATTTAACAGAAGAGCAAGCAACCAATGCTTGCGAGGTTGTGGAGAAATTGGAACTCTTATTCACTGTTGGTGGGAGTGTAAAGTGGTGCAACCACTATGGAAGGTGGTGTGGCGCTTTCTCAAAAAGTTGCAAATAGAGATACCATTTGACCCAGCAATTCCACTACTGGGAATATATCCCACAGAGACCATAACTGACATCCAAGCAGATATATGCACACCCATGTTTATCGCAGCTCTGTTCACAATAGCAAGGAGTTGGAAACAACCCAGGTGCCCATCAACAAACGAATGGATAGAGAAGCTGTTGTATATTCACACAATGGAATACTATGCTGCATTGAAAAACAAGGAACTCATGCAATATTATTAAAAATGGTTGACTCTGGAGGACAGTATGCTGAGTGAAATATCTCAGTCACAAAAGGACAAATATTGCATGGTGCCACTGCTGTAAAATGAGACTGATATCCAGGGTGGGGGTAAGACTGAGAAAAACTGGATAAATTGTGTATACTGCACTGAAACACATGAGGGAAGGAATAATTTAAAAGTGATGTATGATAGGGTATTATGGTTAGCACAAGAGTCTACAATTAAGGTTGCATAGTGGAATGTACTTGGGGCGGTGGAAGGGGTGCAGGGGGATTGTATACCAGGGAGGGAGTCTTTTACTTTTGAAAGAGAGGAGAGAACTGGGGGGCAGGGGGAGAGGGCTGGGTGAGTAGAGAAGTGCAGCAATGAATGAATGGAAATCCAAATTCTCTGTAAATGTTCATTAAAATTATTTAAAAAAAGCAACCAAAAAAACCTCACTTTAAAAACTTTTGAAAAAAAAGGAAAAAATCTTTAAAGAGGTTCTTGAGAAGGGATTTTCTTAATTCAATATATCTTTTGGTTTCTTGACTACTGCTACTGTGTATATTGATTATAGATCCAAGCAAAATGAAAAGAGTAAAACTTCAATTTATTCTTCATCTAATATGAGGTTTCCTGTGGGTTTGGTGGTGACAGTTTTTGTTTTCTTGATGTTGAGATGTAATCCATTTTGAAGTTTAAATTCTTTGATATTCTTCAGAAAGGGCTCTAAGATTTTACATTTCGCACACATGATTGAATTTTCTCCATAATTTCAGTTGTTGATTAATCTTTCTCAAATACTGTTGCAACGTTCTTCTTCAGCTTCTCAAATTATTTGCTTAGTATACAGATTGAATAAGCTTGGGGCAAGGATGCAACTCCAAAAAATGCCTTTTCTGATTTTAAATCATGTCGTGTTTTCTTTGTCTGTTGGAATGACTGTCTCAGTCTATATACAGGTTTCAGAAGAGCACAATTGTGTGTTCTAGAATTCCCATTATTCTCAATGTTATCTATAAATTATTAAGATACACATAGTCAAATGGGTTTGCATGGTCAATAAAGTGCTTTCTTTCACTGCTTCTAAACAAGATCTATCTGACATAAATGATATATTCCTTGTTCTATTATCTTTTCTGAATCCAGCTTGAGATTCTGTAAGTCAATGTTGAAGTTCCAGACACATTTCAATAATAATAATCAATTTTTCACTCTATTAGATCACCTCTTCCTGGAATGGGAACAAATACAGATTTCTTTCAGTTAATTAATAAGAAAGTTGTTCTTCAAATTTCTTGGCACAGACTAGTGAGAACATCCAGGACTGTATCTCTTTGGTAAAATACTCAACTTTCTATTTCACCAATTATTTGTTGTTGTTATTTTGTACCACAAAACCAACCATGAATGGTGACAATACATTTAGCTCTCACCTGATGGAATAGAGAGGAAACAGAGTATCTATCATCTATCTATCTATCTATCTATCTATTCTATAGGGAATTGTACTACTAACCCAAAGATCAAACATCTTTGGTATTCAAATCAACTAGTGGTTCTTTGGGAGAAAGACAGGCGATGTTCTCATGTGTAATTTATAACCTGGAATTTTTACAAAGGGTCAGCTAAGAGGCAGTTCTGTATTGACAGCAATGTAGTATATTAGTAATACATGAGAGAATAAATCATGCAATGTGATATTTATGTTTTAACTGCACTAGATAAAATGGACTGCCAAGAAAACAAACAGATTCATCCAGGAGAGATTTAAACCAGGCTACTCCTTGGAGGCAAGGATTCTGGGGCTTCGTCTGAGGTACTTTGGACATGTTGTAAGGAGGGATAGGTCCTTGGAGAGGGACATCATGCTTGGGAGGGTGGAGGGACAGCTCAGGAGGGAAAGGCCCTCTATAAGGTGGATTGATTCAGTGACTGGGGTAATCGGGATGGGTGTGTCAGAGGCAGTGCGATTGCCACAGGATAGAGCAGGGTTTACAGCTGCTGTACATAGGGTCGCTATGAGTCGCAAACGACTTGACCGCACTTAACAAGAACAACAACAGATAACTGAAAGTTACATCAAAATATAATCTAATTCATGAATTGCAGTAGTTCTGGTGACTTAGAGATAAGGAATTGTACTGTCAACACAATGGTACACAGTTCGAACCCATCAGCTGCTCCACCAGAGAAAAATGGGCAATCTCCCTGAATATTCACAAGTAGGGTCACCTATGGTTTGATTTGAACGCAACAGTACAGAACAACTCCAAAAATATTTGTCAATTTAGCTAGGCTAGAGTCCTGTGGCATGGCAATTGTGATGTAATATGGCAGATATATAATGATCCTCTAAAAGATGATCTTACAAAATCAACCTGATTTGGTATTCCAACTTTGGGATGTGATCCAATACTCTTGTTTAGGCCATTACTATGATTAAGATATGGAGATTAAGGCAGGATGCAAGATCCTTACTCAGAAAACAGTGCAGATTCAAGGTAAGGGAATTTCCCTTGAGTGTGGCACCTCATATATTACAAAAATAGAGAATTTGAGGGTAAAAGTTAGATTGGTAAAAATGTAGTACCTTTTTTCTGAGAAGGAAAAATACACAGAACCGGTTTTATAAGAGTAACATGTCTGTGGATTTCTCAAAGTACAAAGCTTCTGTTCTTGCTTTGTTATGCCTTCAGCAGGATTTGACTCTAGTATTTGACTCATATGTCTGCATGTTCTCTCTTTTTCCTTTTTTAGAATGGCTCTGTATTCCAACTCACAACAGTGAATAATCCTTTTAGTTTAATATAATTGTGATTCTTTTAAGGTTTGACTTCATTGTCGTCATATGATTAAGTCTTCATTGTCGTCATATGATTAAGTCTTTAATAAACCACATAAAAGTTGAGAATATTGCCAAGTCTTAAATTCTATCTAATGCAGCTGAATCTAACTCTTCATGAAATGGCATAATAAGTGAAAATAACAAAGGCCTTATCACTTTTCATTCTAAATGGATTTTAATACGGAGTAAAGCATATAAACGTCTTGAAAGCAGTTCTATTAAATTGGATCAATTCAGTAAATTTTTTCATTATAGAGTTATAAAATTTTATCGTTAGTAGATTTCACATACTTAACTTGAACACCATAATAATATTTCAGTAGCATTGTTCTAGGACACAGTATACCAAACCACTAATAATGGGTAAGAAAGTTAAGAAGAATTTTTTTACAAGAGGGGTATCTATACATGTTTGTATAGAATTGCCTTGTATTCACATTTATTTAATTCACTTATTGAATGTGGATGTGACCTATGTAACTTGTCTAAACATTAGTATATGACAAAAGTGATAAGAAGTCAAATTATTAGATAACATAAGATTTCACTCACTGTTGTATTTGCAGATTCTATTTTCTTTTTAGACTTTTGTGCTGATATAACAAGTGATTTGGGCAGGAAATCCTAGACCACTTAACAATGGTAATGTGGAAACTTTACAAAAAAAAGGAGTAATCTTTAACATAGAACAGAGGCATATTCATGGTGTAAAAGAAAGTAAGGTGTCCATCAAGATTATTTCCTTTCCTTCTATTTACTCAATCTGTAAATTAACCAAATTATCTGAGGAGTTATGCTACTTAAAAACAAATCATCATTAATAATAGTGGAAGATGTACTTATAACTTCTGATAGTCACTTGCACACATTGTTTACTTAGAATTAAGAAGATATGAAGAACTTACTGAGGATGATCAAAAGCTATGATAGCTTTCACTTCAGAATACCTCTTGATATAATGGAGTGTGTGAAATGTAAGTATTTGGTCTGGCACTTGGCAACTACTAAAATTAGTACATTCGTGTGTGTGTGTGTGTGTGTGTGTGTGTGTGTGTGATTGCACATTTCTTTTTATCGTACCATCCAAACCCTTAAAGGACATTCATTATGCATAGTGCAAGATCCTGGGAACATAGCAGTAAGTAAGTGGTCCTGACCCTCTGCAAGCTCATTGAC
The DNA here is from genome assembly GCF_000299155.1 of Elephantulus edwardii. NCBI lineage: Eukaryota > Metazoa > Chordata > Mammalia > Macroscelidea > Macroscelididae > Elephantulus > Elephantulus edwardii. The sequence continues at coordinate 2,446,021 of NW_006400081.1, read as the reverse complement.
TAGTAGGGAAAGTCGACACGTAGCCAATTTCTGAAGATTTGTTCTGTTGGTTTTTGTTTTGTTTTTTAATATATATAATCTCATTTTGTTTATCACAAAATGTGTAAATTTAATGAAAGTTTATAGAGAACACAGATTTTCACTTATTCATTGTTGTACATTTTCCTCCATGCTCACCACTCTCTCCCCAAGCCCATTGTCTTTCCTCTTTGAAAAAAAAACTTTCACTGCTGTACAATTCCCCCCACCCCGAGTACAATTTACTATGCAGCTCTTATTCTGGACTTTTATCATGCAAATAATTAATAATAATTTATTCCTTTTAAGCAGTTCTCTCCCTCATCTGTTTTAATTCAGTATACATTATTTATCCCCTCTTTTCTTAGTTTCCCCCAACCCTGATGTCAGTCCTGTTTTATAACAGTGGAATTATGTCGTATTTGTGCTTTTATGACTGAGATATTTCACTCAGCATAATGTTCTCCAGGGTCACCCAATTTGTATACTATTTCATGAGTTCCTTGTTTTTCATTGCAGCATAGTATTCCATTGCGTGAATATACCACAGCCTATTTATTCATTTGTTGATGGGAACTCAGGTTGTTGGTTCCATCTCTTTGAAATTGTGAAAATGCAACAATAAACATGGGTGTGCATATATCTGCTTGGATAGCAGTTCTATTTTCTTTAAGGTGTATTCCTCATAGTGAAGTTGCTGGATAAAATGGTATTTCTATTTCCACCTTTTTGAGAAAGCACCATACTGTCTTCCAGAATGATTGCACCATTTTAGACTCCCATCAACAGGGAATAAGGGTCAAATTCTTCCTACATTGTTGTGATAGTCAAGACAGCATGGTACTGGTACCATGACAGACACACAGATCTACGGAATAGAATTGTAAACCCGGAATCAGGCCATTTATATATGGTTAAGGGGGGAAACAACAGCCTTTTATTTTTTAATTATTATTATTAATTTTAATGAAAATTTACAGAGACCTTGGATTTCCATTCATTCATCGTTCACTTCATTCATTCACTTTTCTCCTTGCCCACTCCTCCCCTCTTCTCTTTGAAAAGTATAGGAAACACAAGATGAAGGTAAATAACCTAGTTGAAAAATGCACACCACAAGATATGAACAGACACTTCACCAAAGAAGACATTCAGATGGCCAAGAAACACATGAAGAAATGTTCAGAAAGCCCTAGGTCTAAGAGACATGCATATCAAAACAACTATGAGGTATCATCTTACCCCAGTAAGAATAGCAAAATTTAATAGAACAGAAAGCAACAAATGCTGGCGAGGTTGTGGAGAAAATGGAACCCTTATTCGCTCTCGGTGGAAGTATAAAATGGTGCAACCACTGTGGAAGGCAGTGTGGCGCTTTCTCAAAAAGTTGCAAATAGAGGTACAATTTGACCCAGCAATTCCACTACTGGGAATATACCCCAATGAGACCATAACTGACACCAAAGCAGATAGATGCACACTCATGTTTACCTCTGCTTTGTTCACAATAGCAAGGAGTTGGAAACAACTTAAGTGTCCAACAACAGCCTTTTAAACAAACGGTGTTGGCAAAATTGGAAAACAATCTGCAGGAAACTCAAGCAAGACCCACACCTCATACCATACACAAAAAACAACTCAAAGTGGATCCAGGACCTAAGACTAAAATGAATGACTATAAACTTCATAAGGGAAAGGTTGGAAGAGCTCTAGAAGCCCTAATCCACAACATAAACAGTCTTCCAAACATACTGAAAAACCTACAACCAGGAGAGGATAAAATAGATGAATGGGACCTTTTAAGAACCAAACCCCTATGCACATAAAACAAACAAACAAACAACAGGGTAAAAAGGAAAGCCATGGACTGGGAAAAATATTTGGTAATGACATGTCTGATAAGGACTTATATCTAGAATTTATAGAATATTCAAGCACCATAATAAGATAAAGGCAAACAACCCAATTGCAAAATGGGCACAGGATATAAGCAGACACTTAACCAAAGAAGACATTCAGATGGTGAACAAGCACATGAAGAAATGTTCAAAATGCCTAGCTCTAAGAGAGATGCAAATCAAACCAGCTATGAGATATCATCTCACCCCAATAAGAATAGCAAAATTCAACAGAGCAGCAAACAACAAATGCTGGTGAGGTTGTGGAGAAATTCTTATTAGTATGCTCTTGTTGTGTACCATTGAGTCAAAACTGACCCATGGCTGACCCATCGGCAGGTTTTCAGAGGCAGTTAATTGCAGGGAAAGATACTGCTTGTCCTTCTCCCACAGAGCAGCTGGTGGATTTGAACCACTTGCCTTTGGGATTGCAGCATAGCTTCTTGCCACTAGGCTCCCAGTGCTCTGCTCTGTCAATATAATGGAAACAAAAATTACCATATATATTTGGAACAATGAGAAACAGCACGATAAATGGAAGATTGAAGTTGTCAAGAAATTAAAGAATTCTGTGCAAATCTGTTACATAGAACTCCTTTGAAGTACCAAAGAGCAAGAATGCCACTTTGAGGACTAAAGTGTTTTCAGTCATCTCATATGCATGCATTGTTGTTGTAGTTATGTGCCATTGAGATGCCTGTGACTCATAGTGACCCTGTATACAATAGCTCTAAACTCTGCTCTATCCTGAGGCAGTCTTACTGTTTCTGATACACTTATCCCCATTGTCCCAGTTACTGTGTCAATCCTTCTCATCTGGGGTCTTCCTCTTCGACACCATCCCTCCAGCCTTCCAAGCATAATATCATTCTACAGGAACTGGTCATTCCTGGCTAAATCCCCAAAGTATGTGACATGACGCTTAAAAATCCTTGCCTCCAGGGAACAACTTGGTTTTATCTTTTGCAGGATAAACCTGTTGGTTCTCATAGTAGTCCATTGTATGTTCAATATTCTTCTCCAGCACAACTCAAAGGCATTAATTCTTCTGCAGTATTTGTTAATTGTCCAGCTCTCTATTGCATAGTGATTGTGAAGACCATGGCCTGGACAGGAGTATCTTGGTCTCCATACTGTTGTTGTTGCTCATCAGCACTTTCGAGAGGTCTCTGAGGGGCGAAAAATAATTTATATCTTTGAATTATAGTGTTAGTAAAGAAAATTATATAAACTGTTGACTTCCAAAGGAACAATCAATTTTGAATGAAGTGCAGCCAAAGTGCTTCTCAAAATGTAATTTGTCTCTCCACAACCTTGCCAGCATTTGCTGCTTGCTGTTCTGCTAAATTTTGCTATTCTTACTGGGTTAAGATGATATCTCATAGTTGTTCTGATTTGCTTCTTTCTTAGAGCTAGGGATTTTGACCATTTCTTCATGTGCTTTTAGCCATTGGAATGTTTTCTTTGGAGAAGTGTCTGTTCATATCCTGTGTCCATTTTTTTATTGGATTACTTACCTTTATCTTGTTGTGGTGCTCAAGTATTTTATAAATTCTAGATATAAGTCCCTTATCTGACATGTCATTCCCAAATACATTTTCCCCATCTGTGGCTTCCCTTTTCACCCTGTTGGGGAAGTTTTTGGATGTGCATAGGAATTTGATTCTTAGAAGGTCCCATTCATCTATTTTATCTTCTCCTGGCTGTAGATTGTTCAGGGTACTTGGAAGACTATTTATGTTGTGGATTAGGACTACTAGAGTTTTACTACTTAGAAAGCTTTTTTAAATGATATTTATAGTGCTTGGTTTTAGTCCTAGGTCCGTGATCCACCTTGAGTTGGTTTTTGTATATGGAGTGAGGTGTGGATCTTGCTTGAGTCTTCTGCAGATAGTTTTCCAATTTTGCCAACATCATTTGTTAAAAAGACTGTTGGTGAAGGGTAAAATGGTGCAGCCACTATGGAAAGCGGTGTGGCGTTTTTCTCAAAAAGTTGCAAATAGAGGTACCATTTGACCCAGCAATTCCACTACTGGGAATATACCTCAAAGAGACCATAACTGACATCCATGCACACCCATGTTTATCATGGCTTTGTTCACAATAGCAAGGAGTTGGAAAGAATCTAAGTGCCCATCAACAAATGAATGTATAGAGAAACTGTGGTATATTCACACAATGGAATACTATGCTGCATTGAAAAACAAGGAACTCATGCAATATTATTCAAAATGGGTGACCCTGGAGGACATTATGCTGAGTAAAATGTCCCAGTCACAAAAAGACAAATACTGTATTGTACCACTGTTGTAGAATGGGGCTGACATCAGGGTTGAGGTAAGACTGAAAAAAAAAAACACCACAAACCTGGATAAATGATGTATACTGCATTGAAATAGATGAGGGAGAGAATAGTTTAAAAGTGATATATGATAGGGTATTATGGTTATCACAAGAGTTCGGAATGAAGGTTGCATAGTGGAGTGTACTTGGGGTGGGGAGTGGGGAGGGGGTGGATTGTATACCAATGAAGGAATTCTTCTTTTACTTTTCAAAAGAGAAGAGCGGACAGGAGGCAAAGGGTGGGCAGAGAGCAAAGTACAACAATGAATGAATGGAAATTCCAAATTTCTGTAAATGTTCATTAAAAATAAAAAATATGGAACAATAAAAGAGGTAATTTGTCACCCTATTAGAAAGTTTTTCATGCACACTTGGGTTTAATCTTTAGAAGGTCCCATGCACCAATTTTATTCTCTTTAGATTGTGCATTTCTGGTTGTATTTGGCAGTCTCTTTACACCTTGAACTAGCACTTCTAAACTTGATCCCAGTTTGTCTCTTATGAATGTTATGGTTTTGAACTTTATTCCTAGGCCTCTGATCCACGTTGAGTTGATTTTTGGGTATGGTGTGAGATGTGGATCCTGTTTCAGCTTTCTGCAGATAGCAGTCCAATTTTGCTAGTACCATTTGTTGAACAGATTGTCATTTCACCCTTTGATAGCTTTGATTTCCTTGTTGAATATCAGAGGACCATAGACAGCTTGGTCTATTTCTCGTTTCTTAATCCTGTTCCATTGGTGTATATGCCTGTCATTGTACCAGTACCATGCTTTTTTGATTACCACTTCTGTGTAGTAAGCTTTGAGATCAGGGAGATCTTTGCCTTCCACCTTATTTTTGTTTCTCAGAAGTTTTACTTATTTGGGGTTTCTTGCCTCTCCAAATGAATTTGATAATTTCACTTTCAATCTCCTTAAAAAATGAATTTGGTATCTGGATTGAGATTGCATTGAACACATAGATAGCTTTTGATAGGGTTGCCATTTTCATGGTATTGAGTCTTTCTATCCAAGAACAGGGCACATTTTTTCCATTTTTTTTTATTGTGTCTTTCAGAAATGCTCTGTAATTTTCTTTGTACAGGTCTTTTGTATCTCTATTTAAGTTTATTCTCAAGTGTTTCAATTTGTGGTTAACTATTGTAAATAGTATTACTTTCTTGATTTCTTTCTCTGAACAGACTGAAAGCAAACATTTGATAATACCTCTTAGACAAGAGTCTTAAAATGAAAGTTTACAGAATACTCCTGGGCTTCTACAAAGAAAAAACTTATAACCCAATTACAAAATGGGCAAAAGTCATGGAAAGAATTTTCACAGAGGAAGATATTAGAATGGAAAACAGACACATGACAAAATGTTCGAAATCACTGACAATAAGAAAGATGCAAATCAAAACCACAATGAGGTACCATCTCACTCCAATAACAATGATAAAGTTTAACAGAGCTGCAAGTAATAAATGTTGGAGAAGATGTGGCAAGAAAGGAACATTTATACCTTGATTTATACCTTGTTGGTGGGATTGAAAAATGGTACAACGTGAACATAGAAATTCCATATGACCCAGCTATTCCAGTGCTTGGAATACGTTGTTGTAGTTTTTGTTGTTGTTGATTGCCATTCAGTCAAGCACAACTCATAGTGATTTTATGAACAAAAGACCTAATGCTTTTCCATAATTATTGTCTTTTCCTCCAAGTTCATAGTTTGTCCAGAGGCATGTGATTTAGAAAGTGGATGTCACTTTTGTTTCCAAACCCGTTTTACAAATGGGAGCTCTACCAAACACTGTCCACATTGGGAAACCATTCTGGTATTTGATACCCCAATGGCACAAGATTCAGTATCACAGCTAATCCAGATTACTTCATACAGCACATTTACAAAAATTTTTGTACAAAGTAGAAGACTGTTCATCCAAATATAACAACACTGAAGCAGGAGGGGCATCCACTTCCTAAATAACATTCCTCCAGGAACTTTATGATCTTTGATAAATGTATATAGGCATAGAGGGTCTCCAGTCCTTTTGTTTAAAGGGTTGCTATGAGTCATATTCTACTTGAAGGCAATCAACAACAACAGCAGTCTCACTTAGCAGTGGTTAAGTATCATCAAATCGAATATAACTCATAGTGATCCTTGCACAAAAGACCTGAACTCTGGTCTAGAACTAACATAACTTCTGTATATTTATAGAGTTTCTAGAGTTTCAAGAGGCAAGTGGATGCCACTCCTGCTTCCAAATCTAAATCAATCTGGAAGCTACTCCAAACATTGTATGTGATGAATAATCATTATGGTATGTGACACGACTATGACACAGTGTTCAGCGTCACAGAAACTCTAATATATTCAGTACAGCAAATAGACAAATGATTGCTGTATCACTTAAATATACTCATGCTAAAATTAATAAATTTGGCCTGAGGGCCATTGGCCCAAAGACCCTACTGGATTTTAAAGACATACTCTTAAACAAGCCTCCACCTTTGGTCAAAAGTTCAACTGACACGCTCGTTTGGGGTAAAAAAAAACCAAACAAAAAAACCCCAACAACCCAGTAATAAACATCAGACACAATCAAAAACTTTCCTTATGTGACCAACATCAAGATATGACCACCAAGATGCTAGAAGCCAACTCCTAAAGTGGAGGCTCCAGGGCAGCCCACAGACCCAACCTCTCACTCTAGGATTTTAAAGATACACCCTAGAGTAGGCTTCTAACCTTGGTCAAAAGTTCAACTGACACCTACTTGGAATATATCCTGAAAAATGAGATATGAGACACCAATGAAGATTTGTACACCCATGTTCATAGCCGCATTCTTCACCATTAAAAGAATTTGGGAACAGCCCAAATGTCCAACTACAAAGGAATGGATTGAGAAAGTATGGTACATTCACACAATGGAATACAACACAATATGCAGGAACAATGATTTTGTAAATTATTACCTAACTTGGGAAGGACTAGAGAGCATTACGTTGAGTGTATTGTTGAATGAGTATAAAGGATACAAGGGGAGTGGAGGAAGGTGGAAGCAGAAGGATGAGGATGTGCAGAGGGAGGGGAGATTAATCATGAGGCTATACAATTTGATGGACTAGGGGGTGAGGGAAATTGAAAGAATCTGTTCTCAAAAACAATGAATTCAAATTCTGTAAATAAACTAGTATAAAATAAAATTTAAAAAAAAACAAGGAAAAAAACCCAAAACTTTCAAATATTGCCATAATAAAAGAGTTGTTTCACATACTTCAGGCATGTGCTCAGGAAAGGAGGAACCAATCTCTAAAGAAGAACATCTTGTATGACAAAATAGGGGGCACTGGAAAAGTTGAAGACCTACTATGAGATGGACGGACAAAATCTGCAACAATTGCTACGTGAGGGTATTATTGTTAGGTGTCATTGAGTCAAACATGACCCATAATGACCTTATAAACAGTATATCTGAACATCATCCTATCTTGTACCATCTTCATCATTTTTTACAACCTTGAGCTGTTGCTGTAGCCACTGTGTCGAATTATCTTGTTGAAGATGTTGCTTTCTTTCACAGATATTTTAACTTTACAAACATGTTGTCCCTTCCCAAGGAATAGCCTCTCCTAACAGCATATGTGCAACAAAGTCTTGCCATTCCTGCCTCTAAGGAGCACTCTGCCTGTGCTTTTTCTGAGACCATGTTTGTTCTTTTGGCAGTCCATGAGATATTCAGTACTACTCTCCAACACCACAGCTCAAAAAACATCAAATCTTCTGCCATTTGTATTTTGTTTTATTCTGCTTATCAATTTTTATCACTGTCCAGCTCTCAGATGCATATCAAGTAATTGAAAATACTATGGCCTGAATCAGGGACACCTTAGTCTATAAACAGATTACCATTACTCATCATTAATTTAGGAAGTCCTTGACAGTAGACATTCCCAGTGCCATATGTCTATATATCTCCTAAATGTTGGTGCTAAGGTTGTTGATTGTAGGTCCAAGTAAGATGAAATTGTTGGAAATTTCAATGTTGGTGTTTTGTTTTTGTTTTTCATCTATCATGATGTTGTATATCAGTACAGTGGTAAGAGTGTTTATCTTCTCGATGCTGAGATGTAATCCATATTGAAGGCTATAATCTTTGATCTTCTACAGGAAGCATTTCAAGTCCTCCTAACGTTCAAGGAGGGTGATTATATCATCTGCATAACACAGGTTGTTGACGAATCTTCCTTGGATCCTTCTTTTGAAGAGTCTTCTTTTGAATCTTCCTTTGATTCTTCCTTATAACACCCAGTGTCTCAAACTGTTTGCTTAGCATACGATTGAATAAGAATAAAGAAAGGATACAGCCCTGACACACACATTTAAAAAATATATATTTTAAACTATGCAGTATTCCTTTACTCTATTTGGACAACAGCTTTTTGGTAGATGAGGATGGTACAGGGTTGGCCAATGCTTCATTCTCTTGTACATTACCTTACTACAAGCAGAAAGTGTCTCAATGACACCTGACAGCAATAATAACAGGTCGTGCAGATCCACATATCAGAACTAGGAAAGCCTTAAGGCCCATAATCTGCTAGAAGTTGAGTGCCAATAACCCTATGAATTTAAAAATTATTTCTTCCCAATTTAAGCATTAGAATCATCCTAGAGAGACACCTTGATTGTTCATTTTATTATGAATCAATAGACAACAAACATAGCATTACACGTTAATTATATTCTGAGTCAACAATTTCTAAAGTACAGTGAGTGAGAAAGAATGAGTAACTCTGCAAAGAGCAAGGGCATTTTGGAAGGAGAAGAAAATCTTACCTTATATCTTCCATTGTAAATTTTTAACTTTTTCTTAAGTTTCATATGTTTATAAAAATACTAATTATTTTTCAGAAAACAGGTCATTTTGTATTTTTTAAAATCATAAATTCATTTTTATCTAGAACTTACCTTACATATTGCTTCTATCCCAGAAAAAATTTTTAAAAGGCTTTAAATTGCTTATTTCTCAGTGGAAGAAATTTTCTAATAGGAGATCGATCAAGACAAGTACACATTTGGATCCAGTCACTTGATGGGAATGGGAACGATATTGTATGTTGTTTATTTGTGTCAAGAATAGACATAAGAATTCACTAGGCTCTCAGTTGGTTTTAGTATGTGTTGTTGAGTTGACTGTGGCCCAAAGCGTCCCTATAAACAACAGATCTGAATCATGCCTCATCTTATCTCATTCTTGCCATCACCAATACACTTGAACCCATTGTTCCGTGTCAATCCCTTTTGTTGTTTTGATGGTCTTCCTCTCTTAAAATGACCCTCCACATTTCCAACCATTATATCCTCCGCAGAATGGCCCCTCCTAAAAACGTCCAATTTATATAAGACAGAATTTCATCTTTCTTGCAGCAAAGAAGTACCCTTGATTTTACTTTCCCAAAGACCGATCTGTTTGAGGTGAAATTAGGTCCCAGGAATTGATTTCATACTGATTGACATATTTCAACAACCAGAAGCTGCCCTGGATACACTCACCAAGTTGTGTCAAGAAATCTGGGAGGAAAACCACCTAGCTAACTGACTAAAAGAGATCTATATTCGTTGCCATTCCAAAGAAAAGGACCTGACAGAGTGCAAAAATTGTCAAACAATATCATTAATATCGCATGCAATCAAGATTCTACTGAAAACCATCTAAAAATTACTGGAACAGCACATCAACAGAGAACTGCCAGATATGCAGGCTGAGTTTAGAAGGGGATGTAGTATGAGGGATATTATAGCTTATGTTAGATGGATCTTGGCTGAAAGCAGAGAATACCAGAGGAATGTCTATCTGTGTTTCATCAATTATGCAAAGACGTTTGACTGTGTGGATCACAACAAAATGTGACTAACTCCAAGAAGAATAAGAATCCCACAACACTTGATTGTGCTTACACAAAACCTATACTTGGACTAGGGGACAGTCATCAGAACAGAGCAATGAAACACCGCATAGCTCAAAATTGGGAAGGATATACAACAGGGATGTGTCCTATCTCCATTCTTTTCAATTTATATGCAGATCATCCAGCAGTTTGTGCTCTATATGAGGAGGATTATGGCATCATGATTGGAGGAGACCCATAAACAACCTGTGTTATGCAGATAACATAAACCTACCTTGCTTACTGAAATTGAGGAGGATCTGAAGCACTTGTTGCAGAAGGTCAAGGACTGTAGACTTCAATATGGTTTGAAGCTCAGCATCAAGAAAACAAAGATTCTCATCATTGGGTTGATTGACAACCTCATTATAGACAGTGAAGAGATTTAGATTAATAACTTCAGTTCACTTGTCTCCACAATCAACACTCTTGGTACCAGCAGTCAGGAAATCAAAAGACTGATTGTATTGGGAAAATTTGCTGTCAGGACTTCTCCAGAGTACTGAAGAGCAATTATGTCATTCTGGAGACTAAGGTGCTCCTGATCCAGGACATAGTCTTTGCAATTACTTGCTATGCATCAGAAAGCTGGACAATAACTAGAGATGTCAGAAGAAAAAAAGTATGCCTTTGAGCTGTGATGCTGGAGAACAGTATTGAATAGACCATGGACTGCTAAGAAAACAAATAGGTTCATCTTAGAGAGGGTGAAACCAGGCTGCTCCTTGGAGGCAAGAATTCTGACATATTTTGGGCATGTTTCATGGAGGAGCCAGTCCTTGGAGAAGGGCATCATGCTTGGGAGGGTGGAGGAACAGCAAAAGATAAAGGGACCCTCTATTAGATGAATTGATTCAGTGACTGGAGTAATGAGGGTATATGTGTCAAAGAGGATTAGATCAGGATAGAGTAGGGCTCAGAGCTATTTTACATGGAGTCCCTAAAGGTCGTGAAAGGCCCAATGGCTCATAACAACAACAACAACATTTCCTTATGTGGCCAGTGACCTTTTGAATTTTACTTTAATTTACTGTGAAATTTTATTCTTAATCCTCACACTCTATTTGATATGTTTGCCAGACAATCATTTTCAAGTGCAACCCAAAAGCATGCTAGCATTCCAATCTGATTACATCAGTCATCTTTCAATCCTGAAAGACTGGACATGTCTACAGAGAAAAGCTAAACCATGGCACAAGAGAGAAGACATCAGAAAGAAAACAGTAGCTCTGTCAAAGTTATCTGAAAGAATGTCATAAAGTTGACAAGGGAAGACTTGCAGGGAGGCACAGCAGGAAATACTCAGAAGTGGACAGAACAGATGGTAGAAGGAGAAAAAAAATACGTGCACACACACACTGCATGTATACTAGAGTACACTGTGTATAAACTAGAGAGGAGTTTGAGGCTGACAATTACCATACCATATCATCTATTATTTTTAGTTTGCAGATTCCTGTTTGTTTCTCTCAAGATCACTCTTAAGTATACCACATATTTTGCAATGAGGAATTTAGGAGAGTGGGTGAGTTGCAGAGCGCTCAGAGTGACTCAGTGAACAGCAAGCACAGACGCTATGGCAGACTGCCTTGCCTTCTTCAAGGAGGACTCAGAATGTGGGATGAAGTATTCTGGGGACTCGAGCATGCTCTGCATTTTCCTTGCCAGCCCTACAGCTGTACCCCAAGACTTGCTCTATCCGGCACATTAGAGATACCTTGTTTGAGACTGTGGCATTTACTTGTTTGTGAGCCTTCGTTGGAACAGAATTATCTCAGAATCTTTTTTTACCCTTTTTATAAGCAAAAAATATGAACCATTCTTTAAAACTATTTTGCTTTTATACTGATATGCATACAAAATTTATATACATTGAGTTTTGTTTATATACATTGTTTCATACATTCTTCTACTCATATTGTTTCATACAATCACTTTGTAATACTGTTTTATAAAATTAATCACCATTAATCCATACGCACCATTACCCCACTATTCAGGACCCTACTGGATCTTTTTAAATTCCTTTACATCCTCCTTTCTGCCTACCAAATTCTGCAACTTCCCTTCTCCCTCCCATTCCCCCTTTGGACTTTTGTACAGATATTCCTAGCAATCCTTCTATTTTTACAATAATGGTTTTATACAGTATTTGTCCTTATGAAACTCAACATAATTCTCTCCAACCTTTCCCATGTGATATTTTTCAAAATCATTGCTCCTAAGTGCAGCATAGTATTAATAAGGAATGACAACCATTTTAAAAAAATAAATTACATGCAACAAGAACCAAAACATTTATTCCCAGTTAAAAATTAAGCCTCACACAAATCATTTGAAATATATAATCTTCTTAGTTCAATACCTAATGCAACATAATGTATTGAGTAGTGGGGGAGAAGGCAGGAAATGAGTAAAATATACCACATTTTTATAATATACTTCATTTATTCATAACTAGCTGTATAAATGGAACTAAATGCTAGGCAAATTCAACTAATGAATGGATTGTGGGTTATCTTTATTTTTCAGTATTATAATTATATATCTGATCATTCTTTTATTGGGGTTAACTTCTCACTTCATGGTGCAGTGAATACTTAATACAGGTCTTTGAGTCATAACTGAAAACTGCCGAACTCACTGCTGTTAAGCCAGTTTTGTCTAATAGTGACCCTTCACCAGTTTCCCAAAGCTAGAAATCTTAAGAGGTGTACACTTCTCCATCTTTCTCCCTCAGAGCAGTTTGTGGGTCAGTAGCCTCAAACATGAGCTACTATGTACCAGGGCTTCTTCTTTCAGTCAGAATCTTCCATTGCACTACCAATTCAAAGACACATGGTTTGAATACACCAGCTACTCTATGGGACAAATATGGGCAATCTTCTTGCATGGAATTTACAGCTTCTGAAAACGTGCTGCAAAGTCAGTTATGGGTAAGTTCCAACTATGTGGTACACAACAACAATATGCCTATATTCAAGGATTCATTTTGGGTGAGCTACTATTTATCCCATTGGAGTGGGTCATATGTCGAGTCATTGCCTTATTAGTAGGTGAGACTCAAGTTCTCTAGTTCTCTTGAAGTATCCAAGACATATGGATATTACTCCTCTTGCTCTGAACCCTGCATCTAACTCATCATCCTCTGACATTCTGTGGTTCCTGGAATGTCTGGCATGCAGATTCTAGGTTTTTCTGCCCTTTCAACTAATAGCACATCTTCCAATCATATTTACCAGCTTCACCATCCTTGAGAGCCAGTAGCCTATTGTCTGACTTGAGTTCAGCATTCCTGCAACCACATGTGAACAAAATTCCCCACTCTAATGCCTGACCCATGGATTATACAGTCTTAACAAATCTCTGAAACTACATGTGCCATCTCCATGATGGTCTTGCATTCTGTGAGACATTAAAGTGGATTCTTGTTGTTGTTAGGTGGCATAGAGTCAAATGCATCTCATCTCAATGAACAACAAACTTGAATCCTGTCTTATCTACACCATCTCTGACACATTGTTGCAGTTACCGTGTCAATCCATCTTGTTGAGGGTCTTTGTTTCCCTCCACCCTTTCAAGAATGATCTCCTTCTTGAAGAGATAGTCTCTCTTAGCAACATATCTAAAGTAGTGTGATGAAGCTCCACCATGTTTGCCTCCATGGAGCACTGTGGTTGCAACTTCTCCAAGACATATCTATTTATTCTTTTGGAATTCCATGAGAGATACTTAGTACTCTTCTCCAACAACACAGCTCAAAGACATAAATTATTCTGCTGTTATCTTTATTCATTGTCCAGCTTTCAGCAGCATAGCAAGCGATTGAAAACATGGTGGCCTGAGTCAGGTGCACTTTAGTTCTCAAATTAACATCATTATCTTTGATACTAAGTAATTGTGAATTGCAGACTTTCCAAGTACAATATATCTCCTGGTCTCCTAACTGCTCATACCAAGTGTATTGATTGGGGATCCAAGTGAGATGAAGTTGTTTAAAAATCCTTATAATTGAAGATAATGATGGGAAAGAATCCCACCACTGAGCCACAATGATAGATGAAGAGGAGATTGAGATTGTTAACAATTTCAATTCACTCAGTTCCACAATCATCACCCTTTGCACCAGCAGTCAGAAAATCAAAAGATGAATTGCATTGGGAAAAGCTTTTATCAGAGACCTTTGCAAAGTGCTATATATCAATGATGTCAGTTTAAAGACTAACGTGTACCTGATCCAGATTATAGTCTCACAGAATATCAGAGACAGTAAGCCTAGCTCAGGCTAAACAGGACTTACAGCTATTGTGTATCAGGTCTCCATGAGTCACAGTCAACTCAATGGCACATAACAACAACAAATGATGGGATAAGTTGTATTAGATGTAAGAGATGATGGTAGCATTTGGAAAAGTTGGGCACTGGGTATATTTTAAACCTTTGCCTCACAGGGGACCAGCCTTGTGATGTTCAATATAAAAGAAAGTATTCATGCTGAGTGAAATATCTCAGTCACAAAAGGACAAACACTGCATAATGCCACTGCTGTAGAATGGGACTGACATCAAGGTTGGGATAAGACAGAGAAAAATTGGATAAATTATGCATACTGCATTGGAACAGATGAGGGAGAGAACAGGTGAAATAAGATATATAATAGGGTATTATGGTTATCAGAAGAGTCTAGAATGAAGGCTGCCTAGTTGAGTGTACCCGGGGCTGGGGGTGGGGGTAGATCGTATACTAATGAAGGAATTTTTCTTTTACTTTTCAAAGAGAAGAGCAAATGGGCGGGGAGAGGGGTGGGCAGGGAGAAAAGTGCAACAATGAATGAATGGAGATACAAAATCTCTGTAAATGTTCATTAAAATTAAAAAAAAAGTATTAATGAACTTAAAAGATATTAACATTAACAGAGTAAGAGCTCCTTGAGAAATAAAAAAGGAGTACACTGTTAAAAAACAACAAAATGTCTAAACACCTTGCCAGTTCCTGCACATTCAGGCATTAATTGAAAATGATAGGCAAGAGGGGTTATATAGGACAGATAATTTTTATGTGATTTTTTTTTGTTAGTTTCTGTATGTTTTCTCCAAATGGACTAAACTTACAAATTCCCGTTTTGAAAAAAATGATTCCTTTTCTTATCCCCAAAATCTCACATGTGCAAAATTCAGAGTAATGGTAGTGCAAAATAGTCAAGTCCCACAGACTAGGCCTGCTTGTGTGCTGTTTCCCCTGCCCTAGTGAATGCAACATAACTGTATATGCAAACTGATTATATTATTATAATACATTATCAGTCATATCAATAACCCAATGTCTAAGCAATTAATATGAAGGTGGTACAAATTTTGGAGGAAATAGGGGTCATAAATCTTGAAAATTGGCTTTTGTATCCATTGCATTATTCCTTGTTAGGGGCATGGACTCTAGGTAATTCAACTGCAGACATGTGGTCTTACGAATCATCAACACCTGTGGGACCAATATAATACAGTGCTTTCCACATTGTGAGATATAGTAGCAGAGAGAGGGTGAAAAAGACTGTGGCACTGCTGTGAAGTAACTATAGTGAGCTGTGACCAGAGGAACCTTGGAGGTGAAGCCACAGTTAAACGTTTTTCTTTCTGGATGACTGAACGAAAAGCTGACTTGTAACTATTCTAAGATCAAGTTTGCTGGATGGTTGAGGAAACTAGAAATTTATTTGTGCTACTGAACTGAATCTGGACCTTTCACTTGTTGAATGAGAAGCTATTGGAACCAATTTAGAAATTGTGTTTTGTTAATCTGACTTGGGACTGCTGGACTACACCTGGACTTACATTGTGTGATACTTTTTGTCTCTTCCAACTCTTCAACGTATTTACTAATAAACCTCATAATTGTGGTTGTGGTTTGTCAATTTACAATGAACATTGGGCCCAATGATTCATAGAAATAGGTGCAGGAGCATATTGGGTGGCTTGTATGACTACGTAGCTATTTGTTTAGTACCATGGGTATCACTGATGGGGACAGTTCCCCTTCATAAAGCAAGTAGAAGTCAGACTCAGCCTTCCTCAAGTTACTGATACTTCTTTCACAAGGAGGTAACATCCTAATCATTGCCATCAAGCAAATTCAGATTCACAGTACCTTGCAGGACAGAGTTAAATTGCCCAGTACATTTTTTTCATAACTGAAATCTTTATGGAAACAGAATGTCACATCTTTCTTCCATAGAGAGGCTAGTGGGTTCAAACTTGACCTTTCAGTTAGCAGGTAAATTATTTGGCTGCTGTATCACCACAGTTTCATACTTAAAGGGACAGCAAACACATCTTGAAATGTATCTGCATTATTCATTTGTCAAAGGTGTGCAGATTTTGCATTTTATTACACAAGAACAGCTACTAATAATTATAACCTTAAATGCGATTAAAGATCGTATGCTCAAATACTTCATTTCACTCCTTATTTAATCCTATAAAAATGCTTTGAAGCACATATTATTAACTAAGAAAAAAGTGTTTCACTACGTAGATTTCAGAAGGGGAGGATGAAAGGTGATTGGCTGAATGCCTCCACCTGATCTCATTTTAAGACTTAAAAGTGACATCCAAGTTCAAGCCATACTTGTTTGCATTTTATTTAATGTGTAATAATTTTCTAGACTTTGGAATTTGTGTTTCTGTAACATACAATATTTCTTTTTCACACTTTAGCATTACATATAAAACTATAAATAGTTGATACAGTATAATTAACCATTGTCCTTTATAGTACTTATTTTAGTTATCTAAGGCCTGTTTTTGTTTCCGTTCGAACAGTCTTCTAGGCCATATAGCACTGGTGTGTCCACTTGCCATACAGAGGTAACTTGTGGTTGCTGTGAAGCTGAACACTGTGACACTGATGTGTCAGATGCCATAACGGTTACCCATGGTGCAAAGTGTCTGGTGGTGCTCCGCGGTTGAAACAACCTTGGAAGCAGGAGAGGCATCCACTTGCGTAAATAGCTTGCCTTCGGAAACCCTATGAACCTGGAGAAACAATGAAAGTCACACACGCAAGTCTAGAGGACTTTCATTCATAGGGTCTCTATGAGTCGCCTACGACTTGACGGCACTTAACAACAACAACAGTGCTAATATATCAGGAATTTATTCACAGTTTTGGAAGTTAGAGGTTCATATTCAGGACTTAACTTCAAGGAGAAGGCTTTCTCTCTCTGGATCTAGTTGGATCAGGGGAAAGGCCTTTGTTTCCTTTCTCTTTCATTTCTTGGCTCCCTGGTGATCTTATGTCACGGCCTCTATCTTTCCTATCTCACCTTTTAAAATCTGTTCCTTTTATATCTCAAAGGTGTCTGACCCAAGATATTTTAAAATTTATTTGCATTTAAAAAACACATTTAAAAGCATACAATAGCTACTATTGTACTATATTTCTTCCATACAGTTTTCTTAATTATAGTGAAGCTCTTTTGGCAATAGGTTAGGCTACAGTTGCCTCTCCCACTTCATTCTTTGCCTGTGTTTACCTGCATATGTGTGTGGGGGACCAAAAGTCATTAGTAGAAAGGGCAACTAAGGGCTTGAAAATGAGCAGTGGGAAATGAGCAGTGGGAAAACTTGATGCACTTAAGTTACTGAAGAATATATAGTTGTTGTTATGTGCAGTCGAGGGGACTATGACTCATAGTCACCCTAGAAACACGGGCTCTGAACCTTGCCCTCTCCGGAACAAACCTCACTGTCTCTCACACATGTGACCCACTGCCACAGTCACCATGTCAATCTGTCTCATCCAAGGTCTTTCTCTGCAGTGCTGACCTTTCCAAGCATTATGTCCTTCTTCAAAGACTGATCAGCTTGTTCTGACATCAAGCTGTGCGGGTGCTGGATGGAGTGGTGGTGCCTGGGGGGAGAGGGAGCATAAGAATGTGGCTGCGATGGCATCCACCACACGTTTTCCAAAACTGAGCCACTACAGTAGGTAGTGTGGCGTTTTGGCTTCTTCAGTTGGAGATGCCTCTCTGCTGGGCTTTCGGCTGAGCTGGGGCTTAATCTTGGCCGATTGAGTGCCCCCCCTGATAGCGGTGAATGTCTGGGCAGCCAGCAGCGGTGCAGGTGGTCAGTGGTGGAGCTGTTCCTGGAGGTGGCGGTGTTGTTCCAGGAAGCAGGGCAGGTGGAGTAACAGGAGGCTCTGGGGAAGGTATCCAGGGAGGCCAAGGTGCGGAAGGTGGTATGATCCTGTCACGCGTGGTCGCAGTAAAGGTGTTGGCCCTACTTTATCATCAATGTGCTCCGCAAGTCTTTCAGCACCCATACATGCACTTATCTGCGGCCCAGGAAATGGTCTTCTTCATGACTCTAGATCACTGTGGATTTGAATTCTCTCTGAGGGAAGATATATCATCATCCAGTTCTGTGGACTCCCCCTTGTTTGGCTTTAGCCAGGATTCCCCATGATGATGGCTCAGGCAAAGAGATGGGCGAGAATATCTCCATGCCTTGCCAAGTCTCTGGCTTGCTTTCTCCGACATCCATGGTATGTTCTGAGCCTTAGCTACTACTCAAGTCAGAGTCTGCCTCTGTGTTGACCAGATAACCCGAAAATGGGGCTCTTGAAATTTCACTGAAGACCACCTGTGGTTCTTTTCTATTGTCTAAATCATTGTCCAAATTGAGGTTGATTTGGAAACTGAGAGCCCTCTGCAGATAAAATTGATAGATTTGATTCTTCCCGGTGGGCAGCGGGTGCACAGCAGACATTGGGCCAAGGAGACGTGCGTGCCTACAGTAGAGGGTCTGGCCAATGGGGGAACGCAGAGGGGGTATCCAGGAGGCTGTTAGGCAAGGATGCACATCCTAGGGGCTCCTGGGAAAAGGGGTGGAGCAGCTGGTGGTTGGGGATGGTGCCCATCTGTTTGGGGGAATGGAGATAGGGAAGGAGAAGGTAGAGGATGGCATGGGTAGATGCTGGGCACTATATGGATAGGTTCCGACTCAGTGAACAATGTTGCTGTTGTGTACCGTAGAGTCGGAACCGACCCATAGCTGACCCTCCAGCAAGTTTTCAGCCGAACCTTCAGTGGATTTTCAGAGACAGTAAATCTCACAAGAGGAGACTGTCCATCCTTCTTCCAGCCTTCTTCCAGGAAGAAGCTGGTGACTTTGAAATGTATGCTTTGGGGGTTGCAGCACCATTTCTTACCACTAGGCCAGCAGAGCTCCCTAACCAAAGGTACAGTGGTTAAAATTTACAACACAAAGTTTTAGAAGAGACATTCAATCCATAACTATAATTTAAAGTTAATTACTTCCCCCACCATTTTGTCACAATAGTTTTTTTAACTAAATGTATCTTACCAAGAAATCAACAGGTCACTCTTCCTGTACTGGTCAAGGTAAAGTACCATTACACTTCAACTGTAAAGTCTACGATGTGTCACTGATCTCCAACTTGCAGTCAGTAACTCAGTAGGATGACGTTGTTACAGGTCATTGAGTCAATTATGACTCACAGTGACCTGATAAACAACAGATGTGAACATCGTCCTATCCTGAACCATCCTCATAATTTCTCACTTGCTTGAGCTCATTGTTAAAGTTATTGTGGCAAACCACCATGTTAGGGGGCCTTCACTCTTTCTCTGTGCCTCTACTTTTCTAAGTATTTTAATATCTTGAAAGTTCAAAGTATGTGAGATGTAATTTCAGCATCCTTGCCTCTAAGGAGCACCCCGGTTGCAATTCCTTCATGACAGAAGGATAAGGGTTATAATGCTACATAATGGAATATATGATATATTTTGCAGAAAAGAAAGGGCAGGGTACTACAGTAACGTCACTACTTACTGCCAGTAAGTAGTAGTATTCCAGGAACTGTGTACATTATAATTAGGGCAAAGTTCTGATTCAGGAATTAATGTGGCACAATGATTAGGGAAAAGGAAACAGAATAAACAACAACAGAAATCTATTATCTGGTTAGCATTACTAGAGACAGACCTAAAAAACAAACTCCAAGTACTTTAGACCTAATTGAGTTAATTAATTATATTGCCAAATTAGACAATTGGAGAAGTTACAATTCAACAGATTTCTTTTATTGTTAATTCAGCGAAGGTTTACAAAGCAAATATGTTTTCTTTTCAACCATCCATACACATCTAATTTTATAGTACTAGTTACAATGCTCCTAATATAATCACACTTTCCTTACTTCCTCTCTGAAATTCTCATTTTCATTAATCCTACACTACCATTTGTGGTCCTCCAGGTTTACTCGGGGCCAAATGCTGCTCTTTTTACTTCATATGGGTGGTTATTCCAAGGAGTAAGTGCTTTGCTTGTGTTTTTGGTTACCTTATCGACTAGTGTTTGGCTCAAAGTTGAGTCACTGGGGTGAGTTTTGTTACTGTTCTGAAGGGTCATTCAGGGCCACAGTCTCAGGCGCTCCACCATCCTCTTGGACCAGCAGTGGATGATGTGTAATATCAAGCTATAATAGACTCATATTTGATATTCCAGCAGGTTTTCAGAGGCAGTAAATACCGTGTGAGGAGATTGTCCATCTTTCTCAGTGGAGCAGGTAGTGTATTCAAACCATATGACTTGGAATTGCAGCATAGCTTCTTACCACTAAGCCACCAGAGTTTCTTCTTGGACCAAGTATTGTTGTTGTTATGTGTCATTTAGTTGGCTATGACCTAAAACAATAACCTTATGATCAATGGCTCTGAACTCTGCCCTTTCCTGATCCAATCTCACTTTCCCTGACACATCTAATCTCATTGTCACAGTCACTGGTCAATCCATCTCATCCAGGATCTTTTGCTCCTGTGCTGGCCCTCTACCTTTCCAAGACAGGTCCCTCTTGGTGACTTGCCCAAAGTATGTGAGGCAAAGAATTTTTTTTGGAAAAGAAAAAACAAACCCTGACTATTTTCATGTTTTTTAGTTGTGCTATACATTTATCTGCATTCCACCTAGGACTTTCCATATGGTTCTTCTGAGAGTGGTCAGTAGAAGTAGACAGGTGTCATCCAGTTCTACTAGTCTCAGAGCCACAGAAGTTAAGGTTTACCATTAATGGGCCATTAGTCCTTTAGACGAGTTGTTTCTAGGCATCTTTCTTTTCTCCCACCTTTTTTTCTATACAAGAAACTAGTAGTTGAAACTTGGATGACTGCTCACAAGCTTTTAAAACCACTTCTTTATAAAAAGTAAAGAGTACTGTCTTTATGGATCTGTTATGCAAAGTGACTTTGATGGCCCCCATTAGCTATGTTTTTGAAGTTCCAAGACTATATGGTGCTTATTGCTAAGATGTCTAGCATAGTTTTGTCCCTCTGTTCGCTCTGTTATGTACTGCTTTGTATTTATGCTATGACTATATTCACAACCTATAGTAATATGAATGTAAAAGTAACATCTGGTTAATGTCAGTCTAGTGACTAAGGTGGATCTGATCCAGGCCATGGTCTGCTCAACTACTTGCTATGCATCTGAAAGGTGAACAATGACAATAGATGATAGAAGAAGAATCTATGCTTTTGAGTTGAGGTGCTGAAGAAGATTATTGAACATACCATGGACTTCCAAGCGAACAGTTATTCGTGGAGAGAGTAAAATCAGGCTACTCCTTGGAGGCAAGGATTTTGAAACTATCTCACCAACTTTGAATATTTTGTCAGTAGACAAAATTTCTTTGGAGAAAGAAATCATACTTATGAGGGTAGAGAGTTCAGAAAAGGAAGACTCTTGTTGGGATGGACTGACATAGCGACTGTCAGAAACAATTAGCTTAGCTCATGATAGGGCAAGGCTCAGAGCTAGTGTTTATAGAGTCACTATGAGTCATGGTTGACTCGATGACCCATGTAAACAATATATGCATGGTCAGGGGTTTAGTCCTTTATTCTTATTCATATCTGTTCATCTTGCCTATCTGCCTATGTATCAGCTTATCAATATATATATAATGATGTTTGCTTTTATATGCTACAATTCTTGTGCACATCTCTAGGAGTTCTCTTTCTTTATTGCTATTGTGCTGTTTGATCTTCTTATTGTAAGTAATTTTTACTTTTACCCATATTAATGTGCCCCAATTAGCTAGTTACTAGTTTTCACTCTCATCTCTGCTACAATTCAAGAATGATTCCGAGTATAGATTTTTTCCATCTTTTTGAAATTATGAACTAAAAATATTTTTCCTTTTCAGACTGATTTACATCACTGAAAATAATGTACTTCATATTCAATCATCTTATAAAGTAGCTTACAAAGTCTTCATTATTCCAATTCTCACTAATGAATCTAAAATTACATGATGAATCAGTGAAACACAGGATCTAAATATTCTGTAATTCTAAAGGAGAGGTTGTGAAAAAATTTATAAAATTTATTAACGAGGATGAATTATATGATAAACTCACTCACATTCAGTTCCCATAAAATTCAGCAGGTTATAAATCACAATGGGAGGAGACTATTGATCTTTCTTCCATGGAACTATTGGTGGATTCAAACCACCAGAGATTTGCAGCCTTTAGGTTAGAGTGCATGTTGCTATAGACTATACCACCAAAGCTAGTAATAACTATTTTATTCCATAATTTAGTAGAAAAGTTATCATTCCTAGAAAAAAACATTCACAGACGAAGGAATATTGTACATGTGAATATATATGTTGTTGTTGTTATGTGCCATTGAGTTGTTTGTGCACCTTTGTCTCCAGACTGACATCGTTGCTTTTCAGTACTTTGGAGAGGTGTCTGACAGCAGACTTTACCAGTGCAATTCGTCTTTTCATGTTCTGGCTTCTGGTACCAAGAGTATTAACTGTGTAGCTAAGCAAACTGAAGCTGTTAACAATCTCAACCTCTTCTTCATCTATCATAATGCTACCAATTGGCCCAGTAGTGAGAACCTGTTTTCTCAATGTTGAGCTTCAATCTATATTGAAGACTGGAGTCCTTGACCTTCTTCAGCAAGCGCTTCAGGTCCTCCTCAGTTTTAGCAAAAAGGGTTATGTCATCTGCATAACACAGATTATTGATGAGCCTTCCTCCAGTCCTGATACCACAATTTTCTTCATATAGCCCAGGCTCCAAGATAATCTGTTCTGCATGTAGATTGAAAAGGTATGGGGATAGGACACACCCTTGGTGTTCACCCTTCCCAATTTTAAACCATGAAATATTTCCTCACTCTGTTCTGAAGACTGTCTCCTGGTTCAAGAATAGATTTCACATAAACACTATCACATGATCTGAGATTCCCATTCTTCTCAGAGTTAACCACAGTTTATTGTTATCCACACAGTCAAATATCTTGCATAGTCAATGAAACATAGATAGACATTCCTCTGGTACACTCTGTTTTCAGCCAAGATCCATCTAACATTAACTTTAATGTCCCTTAACCTTATTTCTATTTACAACTTTTTGAGGAAGTGCCAGACTGCCTTACACAGTAGTTTTACCATTTTACTTTCCAATTAGCAGTAAATGAGCATTCTAATTTTTCCACATCCTCACTAGTATTTGTTATTTGTTGTTCTGTTTATCTCTGTTATTGCTGCTGGAGTGAGATGACATTTCATTGCTGTTTTTATCTGCATCTCTCTAACATCTGGGTATTTTCAACATTTATTCATGTATTTGTCAGTCATCTGAATTTCTTTGGTGGAGTATCTATTCATATCTTGTGTACCTGTTTTATAATTGGCATAGTGGGGAATATCCCCCACATAGTGAAAAGTATATACACAAAACAAAGGACCAACTTCACTTTCAATGGAGAGACATTAAAGGCATTCCCTTTGAGAACAGTAATTAGGTAAGGATGCCTTCTATCACTACTCCTGTTCAATATTGTATTGGAAGTGTTAGCGAAGAGCAGTAAAGCAAGAGAAAAAATAAATGAGTCATCCAAACTGATATCCAAATAAGGAAGTAAATCTCTATATGAAGATTGTATGACAGTATACTTAGAAAACCCTAAAGATTCAGCAAGTTGACCAATTCAGCAAAGTATAAGATATCATGTCCTGCTATTAACTGGACTAATAGACAATAGTATAATTTATGGAGAAATGACTGTAGTTGTCAAAACATCATTTGACTTGTATCCACAACCAACACTCATGGTAACAGCAGTCAAGAAATCCACGCAAGTGTTAAATTTGGGAAATCAACTGCCAAGGACCTCTCCAAAGTGCTGAAGAAAAATAATGTCTGTTTAAAAATTAAGGTATGCCTGATCTAAGTCATGGCATTTTTCACTTGCTTCCTACATATCAGAAATGTGGACAATGAATAGAGATGACAAAAAAAGAATTAATAGCTTTGAATTGTTGTGTTGGATAAAATTAGTGAATATCTCATGTATTGCTGAAAAACAAAAAAGCCTATCTTGGAAGAATTAAAACCTGAGCAAGAAAATACAACTTAAAAGTAAGGATGATGAAAACTTTGTTTCATATACATTCATAATGCTTTAAGGAATGGCCAGTCTTTGGAAAAACACATCCTGTTGGTAAGGGTGGAAAGTCAGAGAAAGAGAGGAATACCTCCAACAAAATGGATTGACACAATAATAATGAGCTCAAGCGTGTCAGAGATGGTGAGGCTGGTACAGAGTAAGACATGATACAGGTCTGTTGTTAATAGGATTTCTATAAGCAGTAATTTACTTAAGATCACCTCACAAAATGCATGTTTGTTTCTTAGTTTATACATCTATTAAAAGTAGCAACACTATATCAGATAGTTTTTATAAGGCTCAAATGCATTATTGTATAAGAAAACCTATTTTACACAATAGAAATTGCTACTCAAATGTTAACTATATTCATAAGGATTAATCCATCTATAATTCTGACCAATCTCAATAAAGTACTTATAGTTGATATTCTGAAATTTATTTAGGCAGTACCTACAATTTGTCCTATGAAAGAAGATACTTTGTACAACATGAAATTCTAGAAAATTTACAAGGTACATTAATCTCAGTAGTGAATTCAATATTGGGTTATTAATAAAAAAGGTCACTGACTCAAATCTACCACTGTTTATTTACGGTTATAAGTTGGAATTCACTTGAAGACAAGATTCAAGTCTTAATCTCAATAACCACTCAAAGCATTCATTATCTAAGGAGATACTATTATTAGATGAAGAAGTATGAATAATAACAACAGCAAAAATAGTAAACCAGCTACCTTCAAGTTCTACTCTCCATGAGCCTTCATCAAATTTCCAAGAAGTTAGATCTTTACCCAAGGAAACAATCTACTTTTTTCTTATGTTGTTGTTAGGTGCTGTCAAGTCAAGTATGATTCACAGAGATCCTATAAACAATAAAGCTGAGCACTGTCCTATCCTGTGCCCCCCTCATCACCTCTTGATGACTTGACCTACTTGAGCCCATTACAGCAGTCACTGTGTCAATTCCTCTGAGGGTCATCCTCTCTTTAACCAACCCTCCACCTTTCTGAGCATGCTGTCTCTCTCTAAGCAATATCTTCTGTTAACAACATGTCCAAATTATGTGATGTGAAGCTTTGTTATCTTTGTCTCTGTCTACACTTTTTCCAAGACATATATATCTGTTCATTAGACAGTCCATAGTATATTCAGTACTCTTATTCACTGTCCAGCTGTCAGATGCACAGGAAGTGATTGAAAAGGTCTTGACTTGAAACAAGTGCACTTTAGTTCTCAAAATGAAATTGTTGCTCCTTGGTAATTTGAGGGAGTCCCTGACTACAGATATTCCTAACACACTATGTCTCACTGTAATGAAGGGGATGGTGGACTCTGTCAACCTTTCACTTATCAGTCCAACACACAATAAACTGTATCACCAATGCCCCATAAAAGCCTATGCACTTTAAATTAATACATAAATGCAAAGAAACAAAACTCAATGCATTTGAATGAATTCCTATATATAGAGACAATGAAAGACTGGGTTGGGCCCATCTGGTTTCTGTGTCTATAAAGGTTCATGGAAACAGATTGTTTCACCTTTCTCCTAAGGAGCTATTGGTTTGTTCAAATGTCAACTTTTTTCTCAGCTCAATTCCTGATCCACTAAACTACCACAACATTTAAGTTAATTAATAAAATTTAATAAAATTTTACTACACTGAGAAAGATGTCCCAATGAACATTCAGCTATCTGTGATGGCAGAGGAAATAAAATGAATCATGAATATTTTAAATAAAAATCAGGAATGTTATGAAATATGATAAATTTAACTGACAGATTAATTAGACTTTGGTCCTACTTTCTGTGTCTATATAATTTTCTCTTTTAGAGACCCTGGGAGACCTTTCCTTCACAAGAGTTTCACGACTACTTCATTCTGTTTGCAAGAGCACATACTGACATTAGTATAAAATCAATGGTATTATCAGATTAACACTTTCATGTCTTTACTGAAAGTTATTACTCAGTAAGTCCTTTTAGAATTATCCTAGTTAAAACCTCAGCCTTTAGGTTTCTACACTGCATATTATCTTAATACTTTATTTCTTTGTTTTTATTCCAAAATGTAAAAGTTCATGAAAATAGAAAATTTTCTGATTTTTTCTCAATGATACAAAACTATGACCTACAATGCTTCCTTAATTTTGATGTTGTTATGTGCCACCGAGTCGCATGCGACCCTGTGCTCTGACCTGCTCTATTCTGTTCCAACTTTACTGTCTCTGAAACACTTACCCTCATTAAGCCAGTCATTGCATCAATCATCTCATAGATGGCCTTCCTTTCTTTCTCTATCCCACTACCCTTCCAAACATGATGTACCTCTCCAAGGACTTGTCCCTCCTTGTAACATGCCCAAAGTACCATGAATATATAAACGAATTTATTGTGCCACAAAAAATACAATATGAAAGTATTAGTAGAAAAAAAAAGTACAGAGATAACCTGAGGCTGTATTTTAAATTTCAAAAGGTCTGAAATGATGTAATTATTTAAAACCATTTTTTTAACTTTTTAAAATATATTTTGTAATTTTAAAAAACATTTACAGAGAAGCTAGATTTTCATTCAGTCATTATTGCACCTTTTAACTCCTCACCCTCCCTCCCCTCAGTTAAGGGTTTGTTTTTTTTTAAATATTCATTCATTGTTGTGCAATTACCTCCCTCCCCATCCCCCTTACCCACTGGTCCTTTTTGCAGTGATATATCTCTTATTCTGGGTTGTTGTTGTACATATAATGCCTAGTCATATATTCATTTTAGATAGTTCTTTCATCTGTTCCATAGCATCACTGTTATAAAACAAGTCTGACATGAGGGGTTGAGAGGAAAATAGGATGAGAGTGCACTGAACAGATTAAAACCAAATTATTTTTTAAAAAATTACATTCTATTTTAAAAATAATTATATTGAAAATCTTTAAATAATTGCATTGAAAAACATAATTATTAAAAAATGGCTACAATAGCACATTGATAGAGAACTGTCTGAAATTCAGGCTGGGTTTAAGAAGAGGCCATGCCATCAGACATATCATTGATCATATCAGATGGATCCTGGCTGAAAGCAGAGCATACTAGAAGAATATCAGTCTATTTGTGTTTTATTGACTATACAAAGGCATTTGACTGTATAGACCATAATAAACTATGGCTAACATTGAGAAGAATGAGAATCCCAGAACCCTTAATTATGCTCATGTAAAACCTTTACCTAGTTTCAGAGGTTGTTGTCTGAACAGAGGAAGGGATTAAATCAAGATAGGCTTGCATCAGAATTATATCCTCTCTCCGCACCAATTTAATCTGTATGCTGAGCAAATCATTCAAGAATCTAGACTTTATGAAGAAAAATATTTCATGGGATTAGTTACATAGCTACATAGATGACACAACTTTGCTTGATGAAAGCAAAGATGACTTGGATTTCTGCCAAAGATCAAAGATTATAGCCTTCAATATGAAATACATCTCAACTTTAAGAAAGTAAAAATGCTGACCAATCATAATAGACGGAGAAAAGACTGAAACTCTCAATGAATTCATTTTACTTTGTTCCACAATGTATACCCTGGATACTAGCAGTCAGGAGATCAGGAGATGTATCACATTGGGAAAGTCTACAATCAGACACCTCCACAAATTACCGTGGAGCAACATTGTCAGTCTGAGGACTAAGGTGTCCCTAATTCAGGCCTTGGTCTTTTCAATCACTCCTTTTGCATCTGAGAGCTGGGAAATGCATAAATGATGACAGAAGAAGAATTTATACCTTTTAGTTTTAATGTTGGAAAAGGCTACTGAATATCCCTGTACTCCAAAAGAGCAAACAGATATGTGTAGGAGAAGGTGTAATGAGTTCTCCTTAGAGGTAAAGATGATAAAGCTTCACCTCACATACATCGAGCATGTTGCCAGGAGAGGCTAGTACTTAAAGTGGGACATCATGTTTAGAAAGATGGAGGATGGTCGAAAAAGAGAAATATTATCAATGAGATGCATTGACATAGTGAGTTGCATATGTATGTCAGAAATGAGGATGGCCAAGATAGGGCAGGGTTCAGATCTATTGTTCATAGAGTTGCTATGAGTTGTATCCAACTTTGAGGCACCTAACAACAACAACAACAACAACAACAACAACAACAACAACAACATATATAGCTGAAATTTCCCATATTTATGTGTGAAGTTTCAGTAAAGCTAAATTTTTACATAAGGCAGATTTACTGGACCTGAGGTTAAATCTTATTTCATGCTAATGGAATTCAGTATCTTATCCTGAAAAGGACAAACAGATATAACCATTCCACTTATTGAATCCCAGAAGTCGTGTGATAGATCAGCCAAATAGCTCCAAGATAGCAACTAAAAGAACTGCAGTGATCTGAACATTAGCATTACCCCGTGAATGATCTGGTCTCTTATGGTCTCCTGGTGCTGAACAAAAAAATAAGACACAGAATAAGGTGCAAAACACTAAGTTGTTGATTAAAATACCTAGCCAGGTCTCCTCAAGTGTCCAAAGAATGATTAAAATATTAAATAAATGAATCTGTTCCAGAAAACAATGTATTTTAATTTTATAAAAAACTAGTATGATAATTAATAAAATTAATTTTATTAATTTCTTACCCAACAGTTTTAGAAGTTCTGCTTTGATAAACTGTGCTTTCAGCATTTTTTCTTGTTGTTATATGCCATCAAATTGCCTTCAACTCATACTCTATGTAGGTTAGCTATGAAATCTGCCCTATCCCGAGCCAATCTCATCATTTCCAACAGACCTAATCCCATTTTTCCAGTCACTAGCCTAAAAAAAGACAATTGTCAGCAGTTGATGTGTTTGGAATCACAGAAGCCAAGAAAGCTTCAGATACAAGCTGTCAGATCAAGGTTTGGACAATGGAAGGTAAATTCTGAAGGGATTTGGTAGAAGTTAAGGGGTATCCTGGTGGAGGGTAGAGCTGGGAAATAAGTGGGTCAAGACACTGATCTAAGGGCAGGGACAACACTGTAACAAATGGTTAACTCCACAATGAGACATTTATCATTCACTGCTCCATAAATTACTTGTCTGTCAGATACTCCTCTAAATCTAAACATTCAGATTAAGACAGACTAGGAAGAAGCATTGACCATCCACTTCTGAAACAGCAGGCCTCTGAAAAACCTATGTACAACAGAATACATAGACTCACAGAAAGGGCAACCTAGGTAGAACTTTCAAGTATGGAAATACAAAGGAAGAGGAACAGTTGTAAGCAGACACTAGTGATTGGAAGATGGAATGTGAGAACCATGAATGTAGGAAAATTAGAAATTTTTAAGGAAGAAATGAACGCATAAATATTGACATACTAGGTATTGGAGAGAAGAGATGGACTGGCATGGTGCATTTTGAGTCAGATGATCATATATATTACTCTGGAGATGAAAAAGTGAGAAAAAATGGTGTTGCATTCACAGTTAAAGTAATTTCTAGATCCATCTTGAAATACAGCATTGTGACAGGATTATATCCATACGCTTACAAGGAAGTCCAGTGAATACCACTATCATTCAGATATATGCACCAAAAACCAGAGCCCAAGAAGAAGAAATAGATGATTTCTACCAACTTTTATAGTTGGAGATAGATTGAATATGTAATCAAGATGCATTGATAATAATGTGTGACTGGAACACAAAAGTTGGGAACAGAGAAGAATCAGTATTTGGAAAACATGGGCATGGTGACAGAAATGAAGCTGGTGATAGAACGATTGAATTTTGTACAATCAATGACTTATTCATTGCAAATAAGTTTTATGAGAAACATAAATGCAGGTTATATACCTGGATTTCACCAGATGGTATGCATAGGAATCAGATCGATTACATCTGTGGAAAAACCACTGGAGAAGCTCAGTATCAGCTGTAAAAACTAGGCCAGGAGCTGATTGTGGAACAGACCATCAACTACTCATATGTAAATTCAAGCTAAAGCTGAGGAAAATTAAACCAAATCCACAGGAGCCAAAATATGACTTTTATTTCATCCCACCTAAATGCGGAATCATCTCAGGAACAGGTTTGAGGCCTTGAACACTAATGAGCGAAGACCAGATGTGTTGTGGGAGGATGTCAAATGTATCATCCAGGAAGAGTGCAAACAGTCATTACAAAGACAGAAGAGGAAGAAAAGACCAAAATGGATATCTGAAGAAACTCTGAAGATGGCACTGAAGCATAGAGAAGCCAAAGCATAAGGAAGAATTCAAGATACTAAAGAGCTAACTAAACAGAAGATTCCAAAAGGCAGCACGGAATGACAAAGAAAAATATTACAATGGAATATGCGAGGAGCTAGAGTCGGAAAATGAAAAGGGCCGAACTCGTTCAGCATTTTTTAAGCTGAAGGAACTGAAGAACAAATTCAAACCTCGAGTTGCTGTAATCAAGGATGCTTTAGGCAGAATATTAAACGATCCAGGAATTATTAAAAGAAGATGGAAGGAATATACTGAGTCATTGTAAGAAAGGAATTGGCAGATACAGAAGAATTTAATGAAATAATGTTTGAGGAAGAGCCTATAGTGATGAAGGAAGAAGTTCA
>NW_006400081.1:2404059-2413965 GCF_000299155.1 Elephantulus edwardii | reverse complement strand
AGGATTGGTGGAAGATCTATTAACAATCTGCGTTATGCAGATGACACAACCCTGCTTGCTGAAACTGAGGAAGACCTCATGCACTTGCTGCAGAGGGTCACCACTGGACCAATTGGCAGCATCAGGATGGATGGCGAAAAGATTGAGATTGTTCACAGCTTCAGTTTGCTAGGCTCCATGGTCAGCACTCTTGGCACCAGCAACCAGGAAATAAAAAAAATGTATTGCGATGGGAAAGTATGCCGTTAGGGACCTTTCTATAGTACTCAAGAGCAACGGCGTGTCTCTGGAGTGTGTCTGGTACAGGCCGTGGTCTTTGCAATCACTTGTTATGCATCAGAGAATTGGACAGTCACTAGGGAGGATAGAAGGAGAATTGATGCCTTTGAGCTGTGGTGCTGGAGAAGAACATTGGATGTACCATGGACTTCCGAGGAAAAAAAACAGATTCATCCTGGAGAGGGTTAAACCAAGCTGTTCCTTGGAGGCAAGGATTCTGAGGCTTCATCTGACATACTTTGGGCATGTTTTAAGGAGGGACTTGTCCTTGGAAAGGGACATTATGCTTGGGAGGGTGGAGTAACAGCACAGGAGGTGAAGACCCTCTATGAGGTGGATTGATTCAATGACTGAGGTAATTGGGATGGGTGTGTCAGAGGCAGTGCGATTGGCACAGGATAAAGCAGGGTTTAGGGCTGTTGTACATAGGGTCGCTATGAGTCACAAACAACTTGACGACACATAACAACAACAACAACAAGTCAATCAATCTCTCCTGGGTCTTCCTATCCTGGGCTGCCCCTCCACCTTCCTAAACATGATGTCCTCCAAAAACTGGTCCCTCATGGCCACATCCTTATAGTATATGAGATAGAGCTTCGAGATCTTTGCCTTAAAGAGCAGCTTGGTTTCACTCACTCTAGGACAGACCTGTTTGTTCTCCTGGCAGTCCACAGTATGTTCAACACTTTTCTACAGAATTAAAACTCAAAGGCATTGATTTTTCTTCTATCATACTTAGTTATTGTCCAGCTCTTGGATGCATAAGAAGTAATTGAAAGACCATGACTTGAATCAGGTGCATCTTAGTCTCTAGACTGACATTGTTCAGTACTCTAGAGAGGTACCTGACAGCCGACTTACCCAATGTAATATGGTTATTTTTTTATTTTCCTAACTGTTGGTGCCAACAGTGTTGATTATGGAACCAAGCAAGCTGAAGTTATAAACAGACTCAATCTCTTCTCCATCCATCGTGATGCTGCCAATTGGCCCAGTGGTGAGAAACTTTGTTTTCTTGATGTTGAGCTTCAATCCGTATTGAACAATACAATCCTTGACCTTCTGCAACAACCACTTCATGTCCTCTTCTGGTTCAGCAAGCAAGATTGTATCATCTTCATAATGCATGTTATTGATGTATTTTTCTCCAATCCTGATGTCACATTCCTCCTCATAAAGCCCAGCCTCCTGAATGATCTGTTCTACATATAGATTGAAAAGGTATGAATATACAGTATTTGTCCTTTTGACTGCGATATTTCACTCAGCATAAAGTCCTCCAGGGTCATAAATTTTGGATAAAATTACATGAGTTCTTTGTTTTTCAATGCAGCATAGTATTCCATTGTGTGGATATACCACAACTTCTCTATCCATGTTTGTTGATGGGCACTTAGTGCCACTGCTTTAAAACAGGACTGACATCGGGGTTGGAGGGAGACTGAGAAATTTAGGAAAAATTATGTATACTGCATTGAAACAGGTGAGGGAGAGAAATGTTTAAAAGGAATATCTGATAAGCTATTGTTATCATGATAGGAGTTCAGAATGAAGGCTGCATAGTGGAGTGGGCTTGGGGGAAGGGATTGTATAACAATGGAAGAATTTTTCTTTTACTTTGCAAAGAGAAGAGTGAATTGGGTGGGAGGTAGGAAGGGTGGGCAGGGAGAAAAGTGCAAAAATGAATGCCTGGAAAGCCAAAGTTTCTGTAAACTTTCATTAACATTAATTAAAAAAATACAAAAAAAAGAAGAAGAAGAAAAGGTATGGAGATAAGATGCATCGCTGATCCTGGAACATGCACTGTTTCTTTGTTCTGATTACTGCTTCTTGGTCTAAGTTTTGCACGAGCACAATTAAGTGTTCTAGGATTCCCACTCTTCTCAGGGTTATTTACAATTTGTTGTGATCTGTACTGTCAAATGCCTTTGCAAAGTCAATGAAACACAGATAGACATTCTTCTGATACTCTCTGCTTTTAGACCAGATTCATCTGATGTTGGTTATGATATCCCTAACGCCATTGACTCTTCTAAACTCAGCCTGAACATCTAGCAGTTCTCTGCTGATGTATGTTTCAGTAATTTCTGGATAATCTTCAGTAGGATGTTAGTTCAGTGTGATTTTAGTGATATCATTCAATAATTTCCACAGTCTGTTGGGTCACCTTTTTTTTTAATGGAAATAAATATAGATATCTTCCAGTCAGTTAGCCAGTTAGTTGCTCTCCAGATTTCTTGGCACAACCAGTTAAGCATTCCAGGGTAGTATCTTTGCTGAAATATGTCAATTAGTATGCCATCAATTCCTGGGGCCATGTGTGTGTTTCCTCAATTTCTTCAAAAGAGCTTGAACGTCCTTCATCATCATAGGCTCTTGATATATGTTGTTTCACTGAATTCTTCTTTGTCAGCCAATTCTTTTTTGTTTAGTGATTCTGTGTACTCCTTTCATCTTCTTTTGATGCTTCCTGAGTCATTCAACATTGTGCCTTCAGCATCTTTAGGTATTGCAACTCAAGGCTTGCATTTGTTCTTCAGTACCTTCAGCTTAAGAAATGCCAAGTGAGTTTGTCTCTTTTGACTTTCTGACTCCAACTCTTTGCACATTTCTTTATAATATTTTGCTTTGTCTTCCCGTGCTTCCTTTTGAAATCTTCTGTCCAGCTCCTTAACCTCTTCATTTCTTCCCTTTGCTTTGATTTTGTGGCATTGTAGTATAATATTCAGAGTCTGATGTGATATTAATCTTGGTCAAAAACAAATAAAACTATTCACACAGTCTTCTAAAATGCATTGTCACTGTTTTGTTGTTTTCCTTTGAGGTGGAACACACTCATAGCTGACCCTCCAGTAGCTTTTCAGAGGCAGTAAATCACATGGCTCATAATAAATTTTATATCCTTAGAAATTTTTGGTAAATATGTGATAGTATCCACAAATCCATGGCATATTTCTTCTAAATCTTGAGAACTTTCTAACTGACACTATGAATGAAAGAGAGGCTATTTAAATATGTATTCTTTCTGCTCTATGAATCCAAGTAAGGAATCTACTTAAAAAGCTCGTGAATTACAATTATAGGTTCTCAGAAAAAGAAATCGTATTTGGCACTAAAGCTCTATTCTACAGACATCTGGGTCTTCTCCCTGAAGGAAAGCATTAAGCCTAATGATTATTTATATGAAAGATCTATTCCCAGAGAGAAAAAAAAATACTTTTCCAAAGTATAAAGTGAGTGCTTGAGTTTTAACAACTTCAAGCAATGTTTAAACACAGGTGTTTTAACCAATAAAATTCAGTTTCTCATTGATTATAAAGTAACACTTTATTGCAGTCTGAGATTAATATTTTATCACACTAGTTGCAGGGTATCACTTTCTTGTGCTTCCTTTCTGCCACTTATGGAAGGCAGCTCAATTTATTGAAATATAAGTCATCAGAATTTAAAATCATGTATGATGTCAGTCTGCAGACTAAAGCATGCCTGGTACAGGCCATTTTCTTTGTAATTATTTGTGATGCATCAGAGTGCTGGACAATGACTAGGGATGATATAAGGAGAGTTGATGCCTTTAAGCTGTGGTGCTGGAGTATTGAATATACCATGGACTGCTAGGAGAACAAACAAATTCATCCTGGAGAGAGTGAGACCAGACTGCTCCTTGGAAGCAAGGATTCTGAAGCTTTGTCTGACATACTTTGGACGTGTTGCAAGGTGAAATCAGTCCTTGGAGAGTGATGTCATGCTTGGAAGGGTGGAGGAACAGCACACAAAAGGAAGACCCTCAATAACATTCAGTCACTGCTACGATGAGGATAGGTGTGTCAGAGACCATTAGACTGGCAAGTGATATTTAAGACTGTTGTATACAAGGTCGCTATGATTCACAGGTGACTCAATAACACACAACAAAAACAACATAGCCTTCAGGAGCTCAGTTTCTTATACTACCGTGTTGTGTGCCATGAAGATGGAACCAACCTATAGCTGACACCCTACCGGGTTTTCAGAGGCAGTCAATTGAAAGGGAGGAGACTGCTCACCCTTCTCCCATGGGGCAGCTGGTGAATTCAAACCACATGCCTTTGGGATCACAGTGCAGCTTCTTCCTGTTAGGCTACTAGTTTCATATACATTTTATTGATTTAATCCAGTAGATTAAAGAATAACCAATGAGCCTGGAGTTGAAACAGTTGCATTCTGTCAAGACCCTGAAGGAACTAGGAACTGGAGTCAATTCATGGATAGCTAGTACTGACAATCTCTGCTCAGTCTACTAATGAGAGGCAGGTGAAGTTGGAGCTCATTGTCTGCATCTACTTGCACTATAGGTATATTAAAAAGCATTTTCTTTTGGGGTTGAGAATGTGATGTCCTAGAGCTTTCCTTCCTGCTCTCTTTAGTTGATTTTTTTGTGAGTTCATATATGCATTAATGTGTTGTTGTTGTTGTTGTTACGTGCTGTCAAATTGCCTGTGACCCATAGCGACTCTATGTACATTAGCTCTGAACCCTGCCCTATCCTGGACCAATCTCACTGTTTCCTGACAGACCTGATTTCATTTTTCCAGTCACTGAGTCAATCCATCTCACCCAAGGTCTTCCTCTCCTGTCCTCTCCCTCCACCTTTGCAAGTGTGAAGTCATTCTTCTGGCCATGTCCCCAAAGTAAATGAGACAGAGTTTCAAAATCTTTGCCTCCAGGGAGCACCTCTCCAGGACAGACCTGTTTGTTCTCCTTCCAGTCCACAGTATGCATTTATTATATTGGTTTTTATTTTTAATGAACTTTTCATGATATAGTGGAAATACTTTTGAGATATTCTCTTGACATAATTACTTATTATACAGAGGACATGGTGGAGTCGCACATAAATGGATTAATAAGTGTTAATCGGGAAACCATTAACGATTCCTGTTCATGTTCAAATCTAGTGAACTTTTTTTGTAACTAATTTTTGTACAATATTAAGCTCACAAAACAACAATATAATAACAATCAAGTCACCTAGGAAAATTGGCATAAATTTGTATTTTAAGTCAGTTATGAGTTGCCATCCAGTTAATTGCTGCTCATAATGATTCCATGTTTTACAAAGTAGAACTTTATCCCTCAGAGTTTTCTTGGCTGTCCTCTTTTGCCAGCCCTACCTTTAGCCTTTTTACCTGCAGTGGGAAGAAACTGCCAACCTTTAGGTTAACAGTCAGGCACAAACCACTTGAGCCACCTTGATTCAATTCAACCCAAATTGGGAAGAGACTCATAGCTAATATTCAGTGAGTTCACAGGGCTTGTGAACAAACAGAACAAGGTTGCTCATCTTTCTGTGGATTTGAAATGCTAGAGAGGTGTTATCTTTGGGTTAGCAGAGGAATGCTCTGTGGATTACACCACCAAAACTCCTTTTTTCTCCACTTCAGGACCTTATTGCAAGGATACTTATTACACTGAATACTAATGTGGGAGAAATACAGCCTTTCCTAAAACTCATCATTCGGTATCTTCTTATGTATGTTTATTGTTCTAAGAAATAATGCATTTTCAAGGGTTTTATTGGCAAAAGATAACAGAAAGGTAAAAATTCATCTCAATAAATCAATTAATTTACATTTTTCTTTATGTATTCAAATAGCCTCTAGATTTACTTCAAAGATGTATGCACACTTAGAAAACTAACTGTATTGTGTATATTTTTATTTTTCAAGAACAAAAGTAAATGGCATTTTTGGAAGACATCCCAGGGCCATTAGTTAAGAACAAGGAACTGAAAACCACAAAGAATAGAAAACTACTACAGCAAGGTGATCAAGTTGTCTACCAATAGACAATTATTGTTAACTGGTTGTCTGACAGCATAAAACTAAGAAGACTCTTAGGTCAGCTGTGTAAGAAAAGAAAGGAAAGAGCACTTTTATAATTATCCTGTTCACATGTTTTAAATAATAAGGTTATGTCTACATGAATGTAATAGGCATGTGTGTATTCTTTACATACACCTACTGTTTAGAGCAGGAAAATTTGTAAAAGAAGAGGTTTGTGTGTTGTATTGATTGTTTTTAATGCTGTTAAGTTGAAACTCACCCATAGCTGACGTTCCATGGGCTCACTGAGGCAGTAGAAGAGGAAGAGGTTGTCCATTCCCCCACAATAGCTTTTAAAAACAGACAAAGTTGTTTGTTTTCTGTCTGTAGTTTATTCTTTTAGTAGCTCATATTTGTATTAGCATATTATTATGTTAGCAGCTCTGTCATTTTTGCCTCCGTATGTTGTTGTCCTTGTTAAGAACCTTTAGATGGTCATGATCATGCCTACACTACATATTACAAAACGTGCTCAGGCCTGCACCATCCACATACGTGTTGCTATGTCTGATCCCCTGTGGTAGTAATTGGGTCAATTCTTCTTGTTGAGGGGCTTCCTTTTTGCTTAGAGTGCACTTTTAAATGCTTGATGTACTTCTCCAGGACCTAGTCCCTCCTCATAGCATACCACATGAACAAACGTCCTGACTGCACACAAGACAGATTTGTTTGTTCTAGTGGCAGTTCATGGCATACTCAATATTATTTATCAACACCATAATTTAAAGACATCCATTCTTTTACCCTCTTTCTTACTCATTGTCAAATGATCACATGTATACAAAGAATGGGAAAAGCATTGTTTCAGTTAGGCATATCTTACTCTTAAAGTGTTATGTTTGAAGGAGCTCTGGTGGCCTAGTGGCAAGAAGCTGCACTGCAATCCCAGAGGTGCATGTTCAAATCCACCAGATGCTCTGCTGGGGAAGGAGGGGCAATCTCCTCCTGTACCAGTCAAATCCAATTTGATGGTACACACACAAAATATAATAAATTAAAATTTTGAAAAAGGGATATGTTTGCATTTTCATACTCTAAAGAGATTTTTTTCAGCAACAGCAGATTTATTGAATGAAATGAATCTTTTACTTTCTCATCTGTGGTTTCCACGAGCATTAATTGTGAATGCAGGAAAAATTAAATTCTTGACAACTTCAAACTTTTTTCCATTAATCATGATTTTTTAAAAAAAATTACACCAGTTGTGAAGATTCTTGTTTTCTTTTTGTTGGGGTGTAATCCATTCTGCTGGCTGTGGTCTTGGATCTT
Organism: Elephantulus edwardii; assembly: GCF_000299155.1. NCBI lineage: Eukaryota > Metazoa > Chordata > Mammalia > Macroscelidea > Macroscelididae > Elephantulus > Elephantulus edwardii. The sequence goes on along the minus strand of NW_006400081.1, from coordinate 2,406,550 downwards.
TGTCAGTAAGTGCTACAAGTTCTCTTTGCTTTCAGCTAGCAAGATTGTGTGTCATTTGCATTTTGCAGATTTTTCACAAACCTTCCCCAAATCCTGATGCCAAGTCTTTCTTCAGAAGAGTTCAGATTCTAATACAATTAGGTCAGCACACAAATTAAATACAGGATAGATTCCCTGATGCACAATCTTCCCGATTTTAAACCACCCGTATGTCTTTCCACAACTGATCTATCATTGTTTTTTCCTACTGTGTTGACTTTTTTGTCCCTGTTTTGTTGGCAGCTATACCAGTGGTTTCTTAAATACCAGCATAGACACCTATGGTGGATAGGTTTCAGAAGAAGAAGTTAAGAATTATGACTGATTATTCATTTCTAAGATAACTGGCTTCCAAAAGCACTAGGCATAGCAGGAGAACATAATAGGATACAATACCAGAAGATAAACTGTTCAAGGTGGCAGGCGCTCAAAACGTAACAGGAAAGGAAATGCTTCCTTCAAAAAGACTTCACTTTAATAATATGGATGTAGTAAATTTTGAACTCAATGAAGAACTTTCATTTGCTGATGTGACAAGACTCAAAATGAAGGGAAGTTACTGCAAATATCCGTTGATATTTGGAATATACAAAGTATTATCCCAGGAAAATTGGAAGTTATAAAAAAGAAAATTAAACTACTCAGCAATATGGATATCCTACACATTGATGAGCTGAAATTAACTAGTATTGACCACTTTGAACTAGACAATCATATAATCCACTAAGATGGGAATGACAAGTTAGAGAGCAATGGTGTTACATTAATTATCAAAATGAACATTAGAATATCTCTCCTGAAGTACACAACACTGTCAGGATATTTCCCACACACATACAAGAAGAACTCTTACAACTACCATTAATCAAATACATTCATCCATCACTAAAGCCAAGGATGAAGAAACTTGGGAATTCTATTAATATCTACAATCAGAAATTAGTTGAACATGAAATAATGATTCAGTAATAATAACTAGATATTGGAATCTAAGAGCTGAAGTCTAAAGAATTGGTGTTTGGGAAACACGATCTTATTAACAGATATGAGACTTGAGGTCTGGTGACAGAATTTTGTACAATAAATTCTTTTTTTTCTTTGTCAATGTCTGTTTTAAAAACATAGATTGCAAGCACATACATGGACCTCACCTAATGGAATACAACGGAACCAAATACACAACATCTGTGGAAAAAAGGTGGTGGAAGGCAGAACAAGGTCAGAAACCATCTGTAGAAAGGACCGTCAACTGTTTATGTGTGTGTGTGTGTGTGTGTGTGTGTGTGTGTGTTCACACTGAAGCTGTTGTTGTTGTTTTGTTATGTGCCATCGAGTCACCTGAGACTCATAGTGACCCTATGTACAACAGCCCTAAACACTGCATTATCCTGTGCCAATCACACTGCCTCTGACACACCCATCCCGATTACCCCAGTCACTGAATCAATCCACCTCACAGAGGGTCTTCCCCTCCTGCGCTGTCCCTCAACCCTACCAAGCATGATGTCCCTCTCCAAGGACCAGTTCCTCCTTACAACATGTCCAAAGTATGTTAGACGAAGCCCCAGAATCCTTGCCTCCAAGGAGTAGCCTGGTTTAACCCTCTCCAGGATAAATCTGTGTGTTTCCTTGGCAGTCCATGGTACATTCAATACTCTTCTCCAGCACCACAGCTCAAAGGCGTCAATTCTCCTTCTACCCTCCCTTGTCATTGTCCAACTCTCTGATGCGTAACAAGTGATTGCAAAGACCATGGCCTGTATCAGGTCACCTTAGTCTCCAGAGACACACCGTTGTTCTTGAGTACTTAAAAAAAGTCCCTAACAGCAGACCTTCCCATCTCAATACGTTTTTTTATTTCCTGGCTCCTGGTGCCAAGAGTATTGACCATGGAGTCGAGCAAACTGAAGCTGTGAACAATCTCAATCTCTTTGCCATCCATCCTGATGCTGCCAATTGGTCCAGTGGTGAGAATCATTGTCTTCTTGACATTGAGCCTCAGTCCATACTGAAGGGTCCGGTCCTTGACCCTCTGCAGTAAGTGCATGAGGTCCTCCTCAGTTTCAGCAGGCATGGTTGTGTCATCTCCATAACGCAGATTGTTACAGAAAATAAAAGCAAGTTTGCAGTCAAAATACAAGAATATTTATATTATGTTTGTATTTTTTATATTTGATTGCTTATATTTTTTTCAGCTGAGTTTATATTAGCTGAATTTAAAAACCATCTCAAGAATAGGTTTGATGGTGTTGTTTGTTGTTGTTATGTGCCGTCGAGTCGTTTGCGACTCATAGCGACACTATGCACAACAACCCTAAACCCTGCTCTATCCTGCGACAACCACACTGCCTCTGACACACCCCAGTCACCGAACAAATCCATCTCATAGAGGGTCTTCCCCTCCTGCGCCGTCCCTCCCCCCTTCCAAGCATGATGTCCCTCTCCAAGGACC
>NW_006400081.1:2399485-2400786 GCF_000299155.1 Elephantulus edwardii | reverse complement strand
TCTTCTTCAAAAAGTTGAACATAGACACTCCATGTGACCAAGTTATTCCACTACTAGGATTATACTCCAAGGAAATTAAAACTGAGACACAAACATGTATCTCACCACTGCAAGAACAAGAAACTGCTCAAATGTCCAACCACAACAGAAAATAACTTTTAAAATGTCTGAAGTTAGTACTTTTCACCATCATCGTGCCTGTAGGGTTATTTATGGGGATTTTTATCTTGATATTGAAAACTAACACATATTGAGGGTGGTGGTCTTTGACCTTCAATAAGTATTTCAAATCTTTTTCATTCTTAGCAAGCAAAGATGTGTCATCTGCATAAGTTAAGCTATTAGTGAGTCATCTTCCAAACCTGATGTCACATTCTTCCTCATATAGTCCTACTTCTCAAATTATTTGCTCAGCATACAACTGAAAAATACAACAGACTAGTTATGGAAAAAGGATACACATTTTTCCTGATATTCAAACCATACAGTATCTCCTTGTTCTGTTTGAACAACTGCTTCGTGTTCTAAGATTTCACATGAGCACACTTATGTGTTCTGTATTCCCATTCTTCTCAATATTATTCCTGATTTATTATCATCTACACATCCAAACATTTTTTGCAAAATCAATAAAATACTTGTAACTTTCTGGATTCTCTGTTCTCAGCCAGGATCTTTATGATATCATTACCTCACCCCTTCTGAATCCAGCTAGAATTTTGGGCAGCTCCCTGTGGTTTTTGTTGTTGTTGTTGTTGTTTTGTGTGTGTGTGTGTTTATTTTTTTGTGGTTGATTTTGTTGTTGCTATTGTTTTTTATCTTTTAGCAAGATTATACATGCAAATATTTATCGACTACCCCATGGAAATGTCCATTGAATTATTCAATGAGCAAAAGGAGAAGATATCAAGTTCACAAAATTTTGCTTATCCACACCTCTACAAGATACAGCAGTCACAAAACTGAAACAGTAACTTAACACATGACTAAACTATACTAAATCCAGATTTGTACTTCATGCCAAACACTGTAGTCATATGATTGATCCGTTAATATACACTAGCAGAAGGTGTAGTTGGGATTTACAAACAAATAATGTTAATTGAGTTACAAACAAATAATGTTAATTGAGTCTGAGCTGTAAAAAACTTAAGCTTCAAATATAAATAAACTATAAAGGTGACTTTACTATCCCTGAAACTATGATAGCTAAGGAACAAACTGGGATTAGATACCCACTATGCTTAGCCTCGTGGTAGAAGAATGGGCAATCTTCTTCCAAGTGCCTCTGAAAACCCACC
>NW_006400081.1:2397201-2398100 GCF_000299155.1 Elephantulus edwardii | reverse complement strand
AGGGATGAGGATGTGCAGGGAGGGAGGGTTGTTAATCATACAGTCATTTGATAGGTGGAGGGAGAGGTGGGTAGAGGAAATGGAAAAAACAATGTATACAAACCTTGTAAGTAAACCAACATAAAATAAAAATTTCACTAATTTAAAAAAATAAATAAAAACACATAGCATTTTTAAAAAAGTACCTGTAATACCAAAATTATATTAAAATTTAACCAGACGGGATGAAAACAAGTCAGAACAAAGTATATATAATGAAAAATTGTGGTTGGATGAAGCCAAGCCAAAAACCACAAACCCACTGCTAGCTAGTCTATTCCAAGTCACACCCCTGAATTGGGTCTCCAAATCTGTAAATCTTCATGAGAAGGACTTCCTATCCTCTCCCTTCAGAGCTGATGGTGGATTCCTACTGATGACCTTTTGGTTAGCTGCACAACACATATATCTTTTAACTCTTTTGGGGCAGACAAAACACATGGAAAGTCCATGTAATACTGCTGACTACTGTGAACCAGACTAAGCCTGTATTACTTACACTCAATTTATTCAAGACAGGAAATTGCAATATGTACTTATACATTAAAATATAGGAGACAGAAATATTATCCAGTCAGTATAAAGATAGTTCAAAAGGCATAGCTGAGAGACACACTATTAGTAATAAACAGTACAGATTAAACATTCTAACTTTTGCATAATGAATTAACTAGAGCACTTTTGCCAAAGTTTCCTTTTAGTCAAAAGTTCTCGTTTGTCAAGGATTTCTTGTTAAAAATAGCTGTTCTAGCCATTGACATTGACTTGACTTTGTCACATGGCTAGGTGGTAGCTTGCAAATAGGGTGTGTTAATATATCCATTAGCTTTAACTTGAGTAGATTCAACGGTAGAATTTGA
>NW_006400081.1:2395286-2396421 GCF_000299155.1 Elephantulus edwardii | reverse complement strand
TGTTCCAAACAAACTTTTCAATCCTAATGTAGATTATAGAGCCAATAAAACAGGCTCAACTATTTTTATCAAGAGTTCAGCCTTCATTAGACTGTAATTTAATCTCATAGCTGGCTGACAAGCATCCAACCATTAAGCATCCAACCTTAACATTCAATAAAATAACATTTCAAATCTTATAAACGTCACCTAGCTTTCAATATGGGACTATTGTATTACTTTATAGAAAAAAAAATAAGTTAATATAAGTGACAGGAATTATTTTTACTATTGCATGACTTACATCTGAATTGGTGAATAATTTAATGAACCAAATCTATTTGTAAGGACTCTGTTTTACTAATTGTGAATACAGCAGAGGAGTGCATTCAGGACAGAGTAAAAGAAGTGAGAGGAACTCTACAAACATGAATCTTGCTAGTTTGGCAAAAACATCACCTGTAGAATGCCCCGTGTTAGACATACTGTCTGTGCAGTGACACAATTAAGGCTCTGACCTGTGAAGATACCATAACAACTTGTTCTCAAATTAAGGACTTGCATGAACAACCACATGAGGATTCACTTGTTTCTTACTTCCAGCCAGTGAAATTGACCTTCCTTCACAGGAAAGCTGTAGAGTTTTGACTAATTCGACCAATTAATTCATTTCCCAAAAGGCTTGTTGTGTTGTTGTGTATAGCCACGTCAGAACTGACCCATGGATGACCCTTTGGTGGATTTTCAGGGGCACTTACTTGCAGGGGAAGAGATTATCCATCCTTCTTCTGTGGGGCAGCTGGTGGCCTTGAATACCTTTGAGATTGTAGCACAGCTTCTTGTCACTAAGCCACTAGAGCTCAAAAGACTTAATCACCAATTATAAGTTACTGGAAATTTCAGTTAGGGTGACTTCATACTACAAAAACACCCCTTCCAATGGTATTATTATGGGAAGTCTGGTGACTTAGTGAGTAAAGGGTTTTGCTCCCAATCCAAAGATGTTGTTGTTGTTACGTGCCGTCGCGTTGCTTACGACTCATAGTGACTCTATGTACAACAGCCCTAAACTCCGCTCTGTCCTGTGCCAATCGCATGGTCCTTGACACTCCCATCCCAATTATCCCAGTCACTGAATCAATCCACCTCATAGAGG
>NW_006400081.1:2390815-2393942 GCF_000299155.1 Elephantulus edwardii | reverse complement strand
TTTCCTTCAAAGCAGCCTGAACTTCTTCTTTCATCACCATAGGCTCTTGCTCATATGTTGTTTCATGAAATTCTTCTGTGTCTTCCAATTACTTTCGATACAGTGGCTCATTATATTCCTTCCATCTTCTTTTAATACTTCCTGGATCATTTAACATTCTGCCCAAAGCATCCTTGATTATAGCACCTCGAGGTTTGAAAGTGTTCTTCAGTTCCTTGAGCTTAAGATATGCTGAGCGAGTTCGGCCCTTTTGATTTTCTGACTCCAACTCCTTGCACATTTCATTGTAATAATCCAAAGATAGGAAAATTAAATTCATGAGCTGTTACATAACCAAAAGATAGACAATCTCTTCTCCTCTGATTTGTAACTTTCAAGAATCCTTTGTAAAGCCAGCTATGACTCATTTCTTTAATCAACACCAATGAGAGAGTGACAGAGAGAGGGAGAGTAAGAGAGGGAGAGGGAAGGCCAGGGAGGGAGAAGGAGGGAGGGAGGGGTGGAGAGAGAGAGAGAATGATCTTGTAACAAGACCTAAAGGCCTTACCAGAAGTTTGAAAATCATACATTTCCACTTCAATTTGATTGATGGAACAAGTCTCCTTACAGTGGAATACTATTGTAAAGTGCGTAATGACAATAGAGTTTATGACTTTATTGTTGAATCAGGTTATGTAGGTTTTCATCATTGTTACCTGAGGTAAGTAATACTGTAGCTAAGGTTGTTAGGATGTACTTTGAGTGGGTCCAAGAAGACAGGAAACATTTTAGAATATAACTATATTTTAAAAATTCACCTGTGTACAATCCCTGAAAACGATTACCAGAGGGTACTAAATCAAATCTCTAGATACATGAAAAAATTCTCAAAAATAATAAAATACACTTTGTATTTTATGTGCATGTTTGTATTGTTAGGTGCCATCAAGTTTGTTGTTTTTGTTATATGCAGTCAAGTCACCTGTGACTCACAGTGACCCTATGTACGACAGCCTGAAACCTAAACCCTACTCTGTCTTGTGCCAATCCCATTGTCTCTGACACACCTACCCCCATTACCCCAGTGATGGAATCAATCCATCTCATCAAGGGTCTTACTCTCTTGCACTGTCCCTCCATTCTCCCAAGCATGACTTCCCTTTCCAAGGACTGATTCCTCCTTGCAACATGTGCAAAGTTGTCACACAAAGATTCAGAATCCTTGCCTTGAAGGAGCAGCCTGGTTTAACCCTCTTTAGGATGAACTTATTTATTTTCCTAGTAGTCCATGATACATTCATTACTCTTCTCCAGCACCACAACTCAAAAGCATCAACTATCCTTCTATCATCCCTAGCTAGTTATTGTCCAGATTTCTGATGCATCTCAAGTAATTTCAAAGACTATGATCTGGATCAGCAAACCTTAGTCTCCAGACTGACATCATTGCTCTTCAGTACTTTGGAGAAGTTTCTGACAGCCGACTTTCTCAATGCAATTCGTCTTTTAATTTCCTGGCTGCTGGTATCAAGGGTATTCATTGTGGAGCCAATGAAACTAAAGCTCTTAATAATCTCAATCTCTTCACCACCTATAATAATCCTACCACTTGTCCCAGTGGTGAGAGCATTTGTTTTCTTGATGTTGAGCCTCAATCCATACTGAAGGCTGCAGTCCTTGACCCTCTGCAGCAAGCGCTTCAGGTCCTCCTCAGTTTCAGCAAGCAGGGTTGTGTCATCTGCATAACGCAGATTGTTGATAGATCTTCCACCAATCCTGACGCCACATTTCTCCTCATAGAGCCCAGCCTCCCGGATAATCTGTTCTGCATATAGGTTGAAAAGGTATGGAGACAGGATGCATCCCTGGCGTACACCCTTTCCAGTTTTGAACCATGCAGTGTTTCCTTGCTCTGTTCTGATGAATGCTTCTTGGTCCAAGCATAGGTTTTGCATAATCACAATCAAATGATGTGGGATTCCCATTCTTCTCAGCATTAGCCACAGTTTATTGTGATCCACACAGTTAAATGTCTTTGTATAGTCAGTGAAATGCAGATAAGACATTCCTCTTATCCTCTCTGCTTTCATCCAAGATTGATCTAACATTAGCTATAATATCCCTAGTATCAAGGCCTCTTCTAAACCTAGACTGCATATCTTGCAGTTCTCTGTTGATGTGCTATTCCAGAAGGTTTTGCATAATTTTCAGCAGAATCTTGCTTGCATGTGGTATCAATGATGCTGTTCAATAATTTCCACACTTTATCGAGTCACCCTTCTTTAGAATAAGAATATTCCAAATATTCCAGTCAGTTGTCTAGGTGATTGTCCTCAAAATTTCTTGGCACAACTTAGTGAGTGCATCCAGTGCAGTGTCTATTGGTATGCCAATCAATTCCTGGGGCCTTGGTTTTTGTGAATTCTTTCAGAGCAGCTTAAACTTCTTCCTTCATCACCACAGACTCTTGCTCATATGTTGTTTCATGAAATTCTTCTGTGTCTGCCAATTCCTTTTGATACAGTGACTCTATATGTTTTTTTCTAACTTCTTTTAATGCTTCCTGGATTATTTAATATTCTGATATTAAGAGCAAAGATATTTAATATCTTAAATATTGCAACTCAAAGGTTGAATTTGTTCTTCAGTTTACTGTGGGTGGGAGCGGGGATTGTATATCAATGAGGAAATTTTTCTTTTACTTTTCAAAGAGAAGGACAAACTGGCGGGAAAGGGTGGGCAGGGAGAAAAGTACAACAATGAATGAATGGAAAGCCAAAATCTTTGTAAATGTTCATTAAAATTAATAAAAATTAAAAAAGGGGGAAAATGGCCATTTTGATTATCTGACTCCAGCTCTTTGCACATTTCATTTTAATACTTTGCTTTGCCTTCCTATGTTGTCCTTTGAAATCTTCTATTCAGCTCATTTTTTTTTTCAATTTTTCCCCTTTGTTTTGTCTTCTTGGTGCTCTAGTAAAATATTCAGAGTCTTACATACTTCTTGGTCTTTTCTTCCTCCTCTGCCTTTGTAATGACATTTTGCATTCTTCATGGATGATATTCTTAATATCTTCCCACAGCTCATCTGATCTGCAGTCATTAGGGTTCAAGGCCTCAATCCTGTTACTGAGATAATTTTGAAATT
>NW_006400081.1:2383498-2387143 GCF_000299155.1 Elephantulus edwardii | reverse complement strand
AATTCATCAGTAAAACACCCAATTCTAAATATAATGTCACTCATAACAGAAGTTCAAAATAAATAAAGGAAAACAAATCAAAATTAGATGATGAAATGATTTCAATACTAAAATTGGATAATTAAAAATATTTTTATTGTGATTTTAATGAAAAGATTAAAGAAAACTTAGATTTCCATTCATTCATTGTAGATTTTCCTCCCTCTGCCACCTCCTGCCCCATCTTCTTTTCTCTTTAAAAGATTCACTCTTTTTTGCACAATTTACTCCCCTCCCCGAATCAACCTTGCTATGGACAAAGTTCACCTTTTATTCTAGACTGTTGCCATGCAAATAATGCCTAATAATATATTCCTTTTAAACAATTCTTACCCTCATCTGTTCCAATGCAGTATTCATTATTTACACACCTTTTCTTCATTTCTCCCCAATCTCCAATGTCAGTCCTGTTTTATAACCACAGAATTATGCAACATTTGTCCTTTTGTGACTGAGATTTTAACTCAAGATAATATATATCCTCCAGGGTCATCCATTTTGTATATTTTATGAGTTCCTTGTTTTTTAGGGTTGGCACTTGGATTACTTCCATCTCTTTTCTATTGTGAACAATGTAGCAATAACCATGGGTGTGTATATATATGTTTGGGTGGAAGTTCTGGTGTTTTTATGGTATATTCCCAGGAGCAGAATTGCTGGGTCAAAGGGTACTTCTATTTCTAACTTTTTGAGAAAGTGCTATACTGCCTTCCAGAGTGTTTGCATCATTTTACACTCCCAGTAACAATGAATAAGGGTTCCAGTTTCTCCATAACCTCATCAATATTTGCTGTTCTGTTGAATTTTGCTACTGTTACTGGGGTGAGATGATATCTAATAGTTGTTTTGACATACATCTCTCTTAGAGCTAGAGAATATGAAAATTTCTTCATGTATGTGCTCACCGTCTAAATGTGTTCTTCAGTGAAATTCCTGTTCATATCTTGTGCCCATTTTGCAATTGGATTGTTTACCTTTACCTTCTTGTGGTGCTGGAGTATTTTATTAGTTCTAGATATAAGTTCCTTATCAGATATGTCATTACCAAGTATTTTCCCCAGTGTGTGGTTTTCCTTTTTCACTTTTTTGGAGAAATTTTTGGAAGTGCATAGGGATTTGATTCTTAGAAAGTCACATTAATCTATTTTATCCTCTCCTAGTTGTAAGTTTTTCAGGATGCTTGGAAGATTGTTCATGCTATGGATTAGGGCTTCTAGAGTTCTTCCAAGCTTTTCTTTGATGAAGTTTATAATCCTTGGTTTTAGTCCTAGGTCCTTGATCTACTTGAGTTGTGGTTTCGTGTATGGTGTGAGGTGTGAGTTTTGCTTGAGTTTTCTGTAGATAGTTTTCCAATTTTGCCAACACAATTTGATGGATGGTGAAGAGATTGAGATTTTTAACTGTTGCTGTCAGTTTGCCGGCAATCTACAGCAACACCCTGATGGGAGTAAGCATGATGGAGATACACTACCCTGGAAGAGGATCAGAGAGTCAATCAAGCTCTATTTTACTGGAATCTGTATGGCACTTATATACACAGGAAGACAGGATAGGGTGGGCTTACAGACATGGGATATGAGGATTGGTTTGGAGAGCCTCAGCCTCGTGCAGACTATTCCCAGCTCAACAGATGTGTCAGCCGTCTTCCCAGGTGGCGAGCTTTCTCAAGATGGTACAGCCAAACACAGGGGAGTTTTCTCTACCCTGCATTGAAGACCATTGGGAGGCTTGCACTTATCTGGAGCTTAGGTGATCTGTCCTTGCTAGAGACACTTCCTTTCTCCTCAGCATCCCACAACAGTTAACAGCTTTAGTTTGCTTGGCTCCACAAACACTTTTGGTACCAGCACCCAGAAAATCAAGAGATGAATTGCATTGAGAAAGTTGGCTGTCAAGGACTTCTCAAGAGTACTGAAGAGTGATGATGTCAGTCTGGAGACTAACGTGTACCTAATCCAGTCCATAGTCTTCACACTTGTTTGCTATGTGTCAGAGAGCTGGAAAATGACTAGGCATGATAGAAAGGGAATTGATGCTTTTTAACTGTGGTATTGGAAAAGAGTTTTGAATGTATCATGGACTAACAGGAGAATAAACTATTTCATCCTAGAGAGGGTAAAGCTAGCCTGCCCCTTGGAGGCCAGGATTCTGAAGCCTTTGTCTGGCATACTTTGGGCATGTTACAAGAAGGGACATGGTGCTTGGAAGGGTGGAAGGACAGAGAAAGAGAGGGAGAACATTGGTGAGATGGATTGATACAGTGACTGGAAATAATGCGGCTAGATGTGTCAGAGACAATAAAGTTGGTAGAGAATAGAGCAGGTTTCAGGGCTGTTGTACAAAGAGACTCATTTGAGTCTCAAGAGACTTAACAGCACATAACAACAACATTTGAAAAAGAGGCTTTATCTTTTTTTTCTTCTTTTAAAGAAATTTTTATTGTGATTTTAACAAAAATTTACAGAACACTTGGATTTCCATTCATTCATTATTTCACATTTTCCGCCCTATACCCACCACCCCCATTTATTTCTTGCTGTCCTGTTAAACTTTGCTACTGCTACTGGGGTGAGAAGGTAACTCATTGTGGTTTTGATTTGCATCTTGCTGATTTTCATTGGTTTTGAACATCATCTTCAAGTGTCTGCTGGCCATCTGAATATCTTCCTCTGTGAAAAGTCTTTTCATGGCTTTTCTTCATTTTTGTTATTGGACGATCAATAGTTTTCTTGTGGAGGCCCTCTAGTACTCTGTAAACTTGCATTATGAGGCCCTTATCTAAAGTATCAAAAGTTTATCAGAAATATTGTCAAATTTTTTTCTCCAATGTGTAGGTTTTCTTTTCATCCTACTGGAAATACTTTTGATGACACAGGAACTTGACTTCTAGAAGGTCTGATCAGTTCATTTTATCCCCTCCTGGTCGTGCATTTCTGGTTAAATCATAAGCCTATTTATGCCATAGGCTAGGGTTTCTAAATTTGGTCCTATTTTGCCTCCTTATGGTTTGGGAACAAATACGGATCCCCTCCATCAGTTTGCCAGGTAGCTGTTTATCTCTCACACATCTTCACAAAATACATAAAAAATAAAGAAAGACATTGAAACTCATGATCTTATGTATTATCTTAAAGACTAATTTTAGATCTCAGTATTAAATATGACAAAACATATAATCTTTTCTTCTTCATGAGTTAATCAGGATATGCTAAAAAATAAAGTTTGTTCTGGAAGGCACAGCATATGTTCTCTGCTGCAAAGGATATGAATAGTAAATTTGTTATTTTTGCTATTGTTAGAGGTTATTGTTTGCTATTATTAGTGTACATTCAACTACAACTCCTAAACACCTTATGAACAAATGGCTAAAAACATTGCCCTATCATTCTCCATCATCAGTATCTTACACATGTTCCATTGTTATAGTTACCATATCAATCCATCTTGTGGATCATCATCTCTTTCACTGACAATCTACTTTAGACTGGGTCCTCCTGCTAACAAATTCAAAGTATGTGAGATGAAGTTCTGCCATTTTTTTTCTATAATTATATTTTATTAATTTTCATAAACATTTACAGAGATTTTGGGCTTCCACTCATTCAT
>NW_006400081.1:2366991-2383148 GCF_000299155.1 Elephantulus edwardii | reverse complement strand
ACACACACACACACACACACACACACACACACACACACACATTCTTTTAACCCCAAACACACTACCATTAATTAAATTTTGACTCATAGTGAGATTATCAGACCCCCATAGGGTCTCTAAGGCTTACCTGGGCTCACATAACATATACAAAAAGATACATGTCTATATTCAGTACTATATACACATGTAGTCCTGAAAATCAATGCTTTCCCCATTTTAATTTTATTTGCATTCTGAGTCACAAAGCAAAATAGTCAGATACTACCGGTTGCTGCATTGTTGCCGAGTGTCATCCAGTCAACTACAGCCCAGAGCTACTCTGAATCTGCCCCTACCCTGTGTCCATCCTCATGATCTTGGATATGTTCAAACTCATCATAACAGTTACTGTATCCATCCATCTATTTGAGAATCATCCTATCTTTCTCTAACCCTCATCTTTCCCAGCATGTCTTTTCCATGGATAAGCCTCTGCTGACAACACATATTAGAAAGTTTCATATGCTATATGTGTCATGAAGTTTCATTATCTTTGCCTCTATGGTGTTCCCTGGTTGTACCTCCTGACAGTCCATGAGATATTCAGTATTGTTCTCCAGCATCACAACTCAAAGGCATAGATGCTTCTTTGGACATCCTTTTTAATTGTCCAACTTTCAGAATCACCAGAAGTAATTGAAAAAGGCCAAAGTTAAGATAAGACATGTCTTAATATTTATACTGACATTTTTACTCTAGCACTTTGAAGAGATCCTTGACAGCAGATATTTCCAATGCAACATCTCCTTTAATTTCTTAATTACTGTTATTATGGTTATTGATTGTGGATCCAAATAAAATTAAATCTTGACAACTTCAGATGTTGCCTATTTATCAACAAATAGTGATAATTTTTATTTATTGATGTGAAAATGTAATCCATATTGAAGACTGTAGTCTTTTATCATCTGCAGCAAGTAGTCCTCTTCACTTTGCAGAAAGGTTGTGTCGTATGTTTAATGCAGTTGTTGATGAGTCTATTCTTCTTTCTATAGTCAAGCTTCTCAAATTATTTGCTCAGCATACAAATTGAACAAGTATGGAGAAATGATACAACTCTAATACACAAGTTATCTGATTTCACATCATATAGTATTCTCTTGTTATGGTTAGGCAACAGTTTCTTGGTCTAGGTTTTATATGTGCACAAAATTTGAAGATTATTCTTCTTCATGTTAGCCATCATTTGTTATGATCCATAAAATAAAAATTCTTTACCTAGCCAATAAAACACAGACAAACACTTTTCTGGTATTCTTTAATTTTAGCCAGGATCCATCTAACAACAGCATCCTTCATTTCAAGAACTTTTCTTAACCCTGCTTGAATTTCTTGCAGTTCTTTTTCAAGAAACTGTTCCAGATATATTTTAATAATCTTCAGGAAAATTTTACTGTCATGTGATATTAATATTAGGCAACTTCTACATTTGGTAGGATCACCTCTTAGGGGCACTTTTCTCCTTAGATGTTTCTGGCAGATTGCAATCATCAGAGACAAATGGCCTTAGAATAAGCAGATCAGATTGTTTCAGACTACACAACTAGATACCCTTCCACCAAAGCTTCTAGTGCCATTTATATTCTTCACCTTCAAATATCTGGGTTTTGGCATCAGAATTGGAGGAAGACTCATCAACAACCTAAGTTATACAGATGGCACAATCTTGCTTGCTGAAACTGAGGACCTTAAGGGCTTGCTGCAGGTCAAGGACCATAGTCTTCAATATGGATTTAAGATCAACATCAAGAAGACAAAGATTCTCACCACTGGGCCAATTGGCAGCATCATGAAAGAGGGAGAAGAGGTTGAGGTTGTTAACAATTAACAGCTTGCTCAGCTCTACAATCAACACTCTTGGCAAAAGTAGTCTGGAAATCAAAAGTCAACTTGCATTGGGAAAATCTGCTGTTCCAGGGACCTCTCCAGAGAACTGAGGAGCAATGATATCAATCTTGAGACCTAGGTGCACTTGATCCAGACCATGATCTTCATTATTACTTGCTGGACAATGACTAAGGATGATAATTGATGCCTTTGAGTTGTAGTGCTGGAGAAGTGTCTTGAACATATCATGGACTGTCACCATCCTCCCCCATAGGTCTGTCTTAAAGAGGGTGAAACGAAGTTTCTCCTTGTATTTTGTATTTTGAAGCTCCATCTCACATACTTTGGACACTTTCAGGTTGTTAGTATGTTCACGTGACTTGTTAAAGCCACTGTATTTCTAGAGTACCTTCCAAAGTAGCCAGCAGGGACAGGTCATTGGAGATGCCATCATGCTTGTAAAGGTGGAGAGACAGCACAGGAGAGGAAGATCACAAAGGAGATGGATTGATACGGCTACTTGAGCAATGGGGATAGGTATGCTGCAATCAGTGAGACTGGCTCAGGATAGGGCAAGCTTCAGAGCTGTTGTACATAGGGCCATTATGAGTCACAGGTGACTCAAAAGCACATAACAACAGCAACAATAACCTTCCAATACAAAATCTCAGAGACTATATACAAATTATTACATATGTACCTCATTTTAAATTTTCCTTACAAAATAGAATGTGAGTGAGTTTTACAGCCAAAACCACATACTCTTAATATAGCCTGAGCCATGATGTCTTGGATGAGTTCAAATTTCTCAAGATTTTTGGCTTTTTTAACTGTGCCCCTCTAACAGTTTTAATATAACCATCCTCAGCTCTGTTAAGCTAAAGTTCTGTGTAGATGAAAGGACTTCTTTCCATGTCAGCTGACTCTTTCCCCTTTAAGAAGAAAAGTTTCAGGAAGTTCTGCAAACTGCACCTAGGTTAGAAATTGGGATTTAGCTGTGAAAAATACTTAGATTTTTCTCCGAGCTAGAGCTTCCAGGGAAGTTTGACTGAAATGTTTATCAGAGTACCACATCACATGGAACTTTATAAGCTCAAGGTTTTAGTTTCTAACAATAACTAGCATTTCTCCACAAGAATTTTCATTTTAATGAGAGAAATTCTAAGTAACTTCGACGGGTAAGAGAAAATAAGAAGACAAATGTAGTATTTAAGCTAGGCAACTTTTCTATTCTCTACTTTTCTTTGTTGCTGAAGTTATTTCTTTCTCAAGAATGCTTTGTTATTTTTAAGTCAGAGTGCTGATTTGAAATGCCTGTCTTTGGTGAGGAATTGCAACTCTTTACCCACTAGACCATCAAAACTCATTGAGATAATGCTTGCTATTGTTGTTACGTGCTGTGGAGTACAACTCATAGTGACTCTGCTAACAACAAATCTGAACGTGTCATATTCTACTTGATTCAATTATTTGGAGTATGGAGTTAAAGAAGCTAAAGTTTAATTAGAGTATAGAGTTAATAAAGTGAAGGATTTTAATGGGATGTATAATCTCCAGTTTTACTGTTTTAAAAGCAAATGGAATATTTCATCACAGAGGAGTGGTATACTTGCTAAAACACATGTTCTTTAAGTGACAAAAAGTTTTCATAACCCACTAAAATGGACAGCATTGTCTTTATTTAGAAGCAACACAGTGTCACAGAAAGGCTAATGATTTCAGAGTCTGAAGGCATTTATTTTAACATTAATCTTGTCTCTAAATGAACTGAACTATCTAGAATAAACAAAAATTTGTGACTTTTTTTAAAGTGGAAATGATAAAAAATCTATAATGAGGATCATTGTAGCTTAGGTTTTTATTAGATTACATCAAAGCATATGTTGTTGTTGTTGTTGTTATGTTCCGTCGAGTCGTTTGCAACTCATAGAGACCCTATGCCAACAGCCCTAAACCCTGCTCTATTCTGTGCCAATCACATGGCCTCTAACACACTCATCCCGATTACCCCAGTCACTCAATAGATCCACCTCATAGAGGGTCTTCCCCTCCTGCACTGTCCCTCCACCCTACCAAGCATGATGTCCCTCTCCAAGGACCTGTCTTTCCTTACAACATGTCCAAAGTATGTCAGACGAAGACCCAGAATCCTTGCCTCCAAGGAGTAGCCTGGATGAATCTGTTTGTTTTCTTGGCAGTCCATGGTACATTCAATACTCTTCTCCAGCACCACAGCTCAAAGGCATCAATTGTCCTTCTATCCTCCCTAGTCATTGACCAACTCTCTGATGCATAACAAGTGATTGCAAAGACCATGGTCTGTATCAGGAGCACCTTTGTCTCCATATACTGTATGTAAAATTATTTTCATATTTAGAGTTATATACAAAGTCTGAAAATATTTTAGAGGCTATTTTCTTTCTATCATAAGTTTGTTCTGTGCCATCTTTGAGGGTGTTAGTATATTTAAGTGGCTTGTGGGAGCCATTACATCTTTAGAGTACCTTCCAAATGAAGAAATTCATCTTCCAGAACAATATTCTGTGTCACTCATGGAGTTTTTGAAAGAAAATAATCAGGCTTGTCATTCTACTTGGCCCTTGACTGGCAGCCAGTAACCAGCTAGGATTTTAATCATATAACCACAAGAGACTATATTTAGCTATCAATCCCAATGAGTTTGGGAGTGAGATTGTTCCTATGGGCTCCAGGAATGAACGTAGCCTTGACAACATGTTGGTCTGAGCCTCCAGAAAAGCTAAATAGGGGATCTGGGTAAATTCACCCCAACTTCTGACTTAAGTCATTAGATTTCTTTTGTTAACCTATAATGACAGGAATAGACAATTTACACACATAATCAAAGGAAAGTCCATCTGAGGTGTCAGAACATTTGAAAATGGAATTTTATAGCCCGTGCATTTGCCCTCTGCAGGGACATGGTCTTCAGCTACTGTAAGTGCAGATACATGGGCTTGTAAAATCATCAACTACTGTAGTGCTTTCCACACTGTGAGAAAAAGGCAACAGTCGTCGTGGTGGAGAAACTCTGGAGAGACTTGGTGAGAAAACTTGAAATAAAGGCCACAGGTAAGGATTTTTATGCTGGATAATTGAAGGAAAAGCTAACATATAACCATTTTGAGATAAAGTTTGCTAATGATTGAGAAAACCAGAGGCTTCTTACATTTGTGCTGTTGAACTGAACATGGACTTTAACTAATTGAGGAATTGCACCTTATTAATCAGATTTGGAACTACTAGATTAAATCTGGACTTGCACTGTGAGATAGCCTTTGCCTCCCCTACTCTACTACCTATTTCCCCTAATAAACACTACAATTGTGAATAAACTGTGTAGATCTTATAATTAACACCAGACCCAATGATTAGTAAAATTAGGTGCAGCAGTATGTGAAGTGGCATGTCTATGTAGCTATGGTGCTATAGATGTTAATGACGAGGACAGTTCCCCTTTAAGAAGTGAGTAGAAGTCAGACTCAGCCACCATTATGTTAACATGCAAGTTGTGTGTGAGTTTGATATAATGATATTTAGTTTTTCTATTTTACTTTTTGTTGCTGTTTTTTTTGTTTCTTCCACTCATGGAGAGCACATATTATCACAGAATGAAATGTTGCCACACCAACAATATTCTCTTAATCATGATTGCATTGTGTCTGTTTTCCTTGTATTAACAGCATTAGCTTTGTACAATATGCATAATTCTTTCCTCAACCTAATATTTTTCATTAAAGAATATTTGCTATTGCTGTTTGGTGCTGTCTAGTCAACTATAACTTAAAACGATCCTATGAAAAACAGATTGGAACTTTGCCTATTCTGCACCATGTTAAAGCACTGTGGTCCAATCCATTTTTACAGTTACTATGTAATTCCATCTCTTTGAAGGTCTTCCTCTCCTTCACTGGTTCTTTACCATTCCCAGCATAATGTCTCTTTCCAAGGACTAGCCTTTCTTGACAACATGCCCAGAGTATGTCAGATAATGTTTCACTATTCTTACCCTTAAGAACTTCCCAATCTCACTTCCTCCAAGACAGGACTTCTTTTAGAAGTCCATGTGCTATTCAATGATCTTCACCAACACCATGATTCAAAGACAGCAATTCTTCTTTAAGAGTTCTTTATCAGAACGTTCAACACTAAGATGCATAATAAGCAATTGAAAATATTAAGGCTTTAGGTCAGGCACACCTTACTCAAGCAAATTAAAACTTGGATAGTGCGCACCAAACTGACATTCTTGCTCTTTAGAACTTTGGATAAGTCATTGACAATCTGTTTCCCCAATGCAATACATCTTTTGGTTTCTTGATAGCTGTGATCAAGGGCATTGATTATAGATACAAGTAAAACAAAATCATTTGCAATTTCAATAATTTCTCCATCTATCATGATGTTGCTAATCAGTCTAGAGGTGAAGACGTTTGTCTTTTTTAATGTTCAGGTATAACCCACGTTGAAAACTATAGTATTTGATTTTCTGTAGTAGGTGTTTCAAGGCTTCCTTACTTGGAGCAAACCATCTTGTGTCATCTGCATAATGCAGATTGTTGATGAGTCTTCCTCTAATCATAATGGAAAATTCTTCTTCATTTATGCCACATTCTCACTTGATTTGCTAAGCATATAGATTGAATAGGTATGAATAAACAATGCAACCTTCATGCACATTTTTTTTCTATTTTTAAGCCATGTAATGTTCCCCTATTCTATTAAGCCAACAGTTTACTGGTCTAAGTATAGGTTTCACATGAGCACAGTTATGTAGTTTGGGATTCTCATTCTTCTCAGTAATGGCCATAACTTGTTATGTTCCATAGAGTTAAATTCTTTTGCATAATCAATAAAGCACAAGTACATTATCTTCTGGTATTCTCTCTTGTCAGCCAAGATCTATCTCTCATCCCATGGCCTCTAGGAATCCAGCTTGAATTTCTGGCAATTTCCTGCCAATGTATTATTCCAGTCACCTTTAATAATCTTTAGCAACAGGTTACTTGAATATGATATTAATGGTATTGTTTGATAATTTCAACATATTTTTGGATCAACTTTCTTGGGAAAAGAAACAAATATAGATTTCTTCCAGGCAGTTAGCCAGGTCCCTGTGTTAAATATTTGCTGGTAGAGACTGCGTAGCACATCGAGAGCAACATTTGTCTCCTGGAATATCTCAAGTGGTATTCCATCAGTACCTGTGGCCTTATTTTTGTGAATGATTTCACCATATCTTGGTCTTCCTCCTTCATTACTATTGTTTCTTGTTCATCTGCTACTTCCTGAAATGGCTCAGCATTGATGAGTTTTTTTGGTACAGTGATTCTGTGTATTCTTTCCATCTTCTTTGATGCTTTTGTATCATTCAAGGTTTTGTGCATTGAATCCTTCAGGTTGTAACTAGAGACTAGAATTTGTTCTTCAGTTCTAAGTTCAGATCCTTGTATATTTTATTATAATACTTTGTTTTGTCTTGTTGAGTTGCCATTTGAAATATTCTGTTTGGTTCTTTAACTCAGCATTTCTTCCCTTTGTTTTGCTTTTTTTTTTTTTTTTCTCATTCCAGTGCAATTTTCAGAGTCTCTCCTAACCTCCAGTTTGGTCTTTCTTCCCTGCCTTTGTAATGACTGTTTTCTTCATTGATAATATCCTTCAGTCATTACTGTTAGATCTAATCTTAAAATTAGGGTGACTATGAGTTGCAAGCGACTTGACAGCACATAAAAATAATCGTAAAATGTTTTTTAAATTCAATATTCAAGGTCATATTCTGTTTCTTGGGGACTTTTAAAAATGTATTCAACTTTTTTTTTCATTATTAAATTTTATTAATTTTTATGAACATTTACAGAGATTTTGGGTTTTCATTCATCCATTGTTGCACTATTTTCTCTACCATCCTCCCCAGTTTGTTCTTCTTTTTTATTCCCCTCCCTTGAAAGTCTGTTTTAATTGTCCATTTGCCACAGTGCTTGTCAAAGCCAGTTCTGATTGATCTCCTTTGTCAGTGTGTCCTTTGTCATTCCCTATCACTCCTCCCTGAGAGAGACTTCACCCTGATTCATAAGGAAAAGGGGATGGTCAACTTTAATTTTAACTTATGTAAGATTCTAACCACTGGGCCAATTGGCAGCATCAGCATGGATGGTGAAGAGATTAAGATAGTTAACAGTTTTAATTTACTTGGCTCCACAGTCAACACTCTTCGTAACAGCAGCCAGGAAATCAGGAGATGAATGACATTAGTAAAGTCAGCTGTGAGGGACCTCTCAAGAGTACTGAAGAGCAACGATATCAGGCTGGAGACTAAGGTGCGCCTGATCCGTGCTATAGTCTTCGCAATTATGTGCTATGCACCAGAGAGCTGGACAGTCAATAGGGTTGATAGAAAGAAGACTGTTGCCTTTGAGCTGTGGTGCTGGAGAAGAGTACTGAATATACCATGGACTGCTAGGAGAACAAACAGGTTTGTCCTGGAGAGGGTGAAGCCAGAGTGTTCCCTGGAGTCAAGGATTCTGAAGCTTCATCTGACATATTTTGGGCATGTTGCAAGGAGGGACTGGTCCTTGGAGAGGGACATCATGTTTGGCAGAGTGGAGGGGTGGCGAAGGAGAGGAGATGGATAGATTCTGTGACTGAAGCAGTGGGAATAAGTGTGTTTGAGATGGCTAGATTGGCACAGGATATAACAGCATTTAGAGCTCTTGTACATAGGGTGGCTATGAGTCTCAAGTGACTTGATGGCACATAACAACAACAACAACATGAGTAGTTGATGGCCTTTTCCTCAACTATTCAGCCCCTGGCCTGGTTTTGACTTCTGATATTAAGCATCTCCAATATATTTTTCTAGTGATATAAGCAATGTTATTCCTCTGTAGTCCATCAAGCGAAATCCCTGTATATAGTCATCATTTGTTTTTAAGTTATTTTCAAGAAATAAATCATCAATTGTACAAAATTCACCTTTTTATCTCCACCTTCATTTCTGTCACTAAGTTTGTTATTTTCCAACTACCAGTCCTTCTTTCTTTGTTCCAAACTTTTATATTCCAGTCACCAATTAATATTATTTGTTATTATTATTAATGCCACATGATGGCTTGTTCAACTAAATTCAGACTGCAACATTAGGTAGTAATCTTTATTTTTGTCATCTTTGCCTTTTAAGATTGATGCATATACTTTAATAATGGTTGTGATAAAAGGTCTTCCTTGTATGCATATGAATAGTATCCTATTATAATAGCATTATACTTCTGGATAGTTATTGCTCTTTTTTATAATGAATCCTATACCATTCCTCTCCAATTTTTCATTTCCAGCATAGTACATCATGTAAATCTTTGATTCAAAATGACCAACATCAATCCGTCTAAGCTATTAATGCTCTCAATATGTGTTCTAATTCAATTTTCATGCTTAATATATTCCATGGTCTGATTAGTAATAGATGTTTGCAAGGGTTTTTTTTTTCCTAATGTTGAGCTTTGCCACATTAGCAAATTAAGATCATCATTGGACAAAATCTTTAATCCATCCATATCATTTACATAGACTCTACATTGAGGGAGTAGCTTTGCATACCTTCCAACCTGAGGGGCTCGTCTTCCAGCACTAGAATCAACAATATTCTACCACTGTCCATAAGGTTTTTAGAGACTTGTCATTCAGATGTGGATGGCCAGGCTTGATTTTCAGTCTGCCTTAGTTTAGAGGCTTCAGTGAAATCTGTCCACCATGGGTGACACTGCTAATATTTTAAATACTGGTGCGTAGTTTCCAGCATGACAGTAGCAGGCAAGCTGCCACAGTACAGGAAACTGATTCAGCTACAAGAGGGGATAAAAAACAACCAAAAATAAGAAAAGCTATTCCCCCAAAAAGTAAATGACATACTAGAACTTATGGTAGACATTTTTTTCTTTGATATTTCATTATTCATTCTAATATTTAGCTATTCAAAGTAGTGGAGACTCAAAATATTAATAGGATCACATTCCTTTACAAAGAATTCTATATACTTCTTTTAAAAGATGAGTTAACTTAATAATTACAGGAGTTCATGTCTAATTGAAGTTGAATGTGTATATGAGTTGTGTTGGTAGGAATGAAAAGTTATAACTTCCAGAATTCTGATTTAAACTCTGGATGGAGGTTACTGATATTCATTAAGATGAATGAGATTAATAAGATACCTATTTTGGAAAAGGTGGAGACATATTATACACTACACATTCAAATTATGTTGAAGTTTAAATGCACCTCTACTGTACAGCTAAGAGTTTCTGCTGTTAATTGGATGCATGTCTAAGAATTCAAGCTGCTGACCTGAAACGTGGTAGTTAGAGATATTAGTACATTGGTGAAGTCAAAGGAATGAATGAATTCACTGACGAAAGATGATGCAATCAATTTTGCACTGACTTTTAGGTGATAGAGAACATAGGAAGTATAAGTAATGAGAGAACTGATCTTAGGGCAATAGAAGGTGCCTATCAGAACAAAGTTGTGAGGTGGGCTCTACTTGTATTCCAGAGTGCTACTCAAGCCTGATAGATACTCGCTCTGGAAGAATCCTTACATAATTAATTTTCAAACCCAATTAATGTTTTAGAGGTGAAGAAAAGAATATATAAGCTGTTCTTATTATAATTATGGCCCAGGGCCATAAGGTCTTGTCCAAGCATAACAGCAGAAATAAGGTTTCCCAAGAAAATGGTAACATTTTGAAACTATTCCTTCTTCTGCTGATTCTTCATTTTCCCACCTTTTGATCTCTGTCTCATGAGGAAAAGAAGCAAAGGAGCATTTTAGTAAGCATCTCTACACTGAAAGTTTCTATTTGATCTAAGTTTATAATTTGATAAACCCAGATTTCTGTGAAATCTGAAAAAGTGCCTCCAGACTTTCTTTGCCACATATAGGGAATACGTTTATATTGGAGGGTGGGGGGATGAAAACAAGTCCCATAAATTTTATACACAAAAAGCTATATGCTATCAAACATGATGAAAAATGCAAATAGTACAAATATGTTGAGAAAAGAAATTAAAAATATCACAAAAATCAACACAAATTATCCATGCATTGAAATGATCAACAATGGCTTTAAAATAACTCTATAATTGTTGTGAATATGTTTAAGAGTTTACAAGAAAAGACAGAAAGCACCTTTCTCCAATATAGTCATAGCAATAGGATCCATCACAGCTTTATAGGATATGAACTTAACAGTCCTCTGTCAAGAGGTGAAACCTGTACTTTCTTCATTTGCTCTTTCGTAGACTCATTCTTTGTTGATTTCTGGGCTCAAGGTAAAAAAGGTATGTGACTCCTGCCTGATTGCTTGGGTCACTCACCTTTAGAACCCTAATTGACTAAGTAAACAGTCAGTCTACTCTGAACTTCCTAACTTGTGAGAAATGCAAGATACCTAGAAAAGCCATACAGGAGCATTCAACTGCCAAGGAGTTTGAGTTTTCCAGCTGGGGTGGACTTATTGCAGCGAGGGTACTCCTAAGAAGCAAGGATGATGAGGGTCCATTCCCTAGAGAAAGAATTATTGCTTGGAAAACTAGTCAGTAAAGGAGAGGAAGGTTCTCAAGAATATGGATTAACATAGTGACTACAAACAACAGTGGATTTAACAAAAGCAAAAATTGTGAGTATGGTGCTGATTCGTGCAAAATTTCCTTATGTTGAAAACAGGATCACCGTGAGTCAGTCAACTCACAGCACTTAACAACCATGACAGAAACAGGTGTAAAAACAATCTTTGTCCTGTGTCCAGCCTCTACCCATCAAGTTACTGCAATTGTGACACTTCACAGATAAGAACCATTCTCATGAAGCAATTAGGAGCCATCCTATCATGATCTTTCCATTTCTGACTCTCAGAAACCAAAATCATATTTAATAAATAAGTTTGTTTTTAAATTCTAAGATAACTTGTTACATAGCAATAGAAGCTAGAAAAGCCGGCATGCACTGAAATAGCAACTGGAATTCTCAGGTTAATTTCCTGCTATTAAAAATAATTATCCTCAAATAAAATCAATTTCAGTTTCTAAAGGAGCCTTGGCTCATTGTGTCTTGCATAGACAAAGTTTTTTCTAAAAAATAACTATCTTCAATATCTTGTTTCTAACCAAAATTCACCCATTTTGCATTAAAAAGATACATATAAATTACACCCAAGTTTAAAAAAAAACAAACCAGGGAATAGAACTTTGGATTTGGGTGGTGGGCTTAATAGTCAAAGTCTTCAAAGTAATGCATAATTGAAAATACCATGGGCCACAAGTAGGTCTTTCTTGGAGAGAGTGAAACCAAGTTTCTCCTTGAAGGAAAGGATTTTGAAGCTCTGTCTCACATACACTGGTCACATGGCCAGGAAGGACAAGTCCTTGGAGAAGGACATCGTGCTAAGAAGGATGAAGGGATACAGCAAGAGAGGAAGACTCCAGATGAGATGGATTGACATGATAACTGGAGCAATGAACTTAGGTGTATCATAGTGACACTGGTTCAATATAGAAAAGGGTTCAGAGCTGTTGTACATAGGATTGCTATGAGTTGCAGGTGACTTGACAGCACATAACAACAATGCATAACGATTTAACTAGACTTTAGAAAATGTCAAAATAAAATGTAAAATGTTTTACAAACATCAAAATGAAGAGTTGAGAACTGAAAAGGACAGTAAGTAAAATAAAATATTTACTACATGGCTCTGAAAAATTTTTGATAAAAGAAATCAATGTTTTAAAAACCTATCAATAAGGGAGCTCTGGTGGCCTAGTGACAAGAAGCTGCACTGCAACCCCAGTTGTATGTGGTTCAAATCCACCAGACACTCTGCTGGAGAAGGAGGGGCAATCTCCTCCTGTACCAGTCAGATCTGATTTGATGGTACACACAAAAATAATACAATAAAATTAAAATATTAAAAAACACAAAAAACCCATATAAATAACAAATTACTACCTTCTTAAAATAAAAAGCAAGAGAAAAGACTGTGATCTCTCAGAAGGCAGTGGCAAGTGTTTGCACTCTCTAAATACTGGTTGGGATATAAATGCTAATTTTTAAGCTATTTGTATATTTTTTATAAAATTAAGTTGTTATTGTATTAGGTCCTTTCAAGGTACTTATGACCTGCAATATTTTGTGGAGAAGAGAACATACTGCTATTCTGCTCCATTCTCACAACAGTGCCTGTGTTTGAGACCACTTCACTGTTATAGCAATCATGTCAATTTTGAGGGTCACAGTGAGGGTTAAATTGAGAATCTCCCTCTTTTTCTTATTGTTTTGATGATGTGTGTCATAAAGCAGTACCCGTTTGTATGGGCCATTTGTACATCAAACTTTTCATATAAAAGGTTTCACCTGGGTTGGTTTGTAACTATAGGCTGTCTGTAAATCAGATGTTTGCCAGCTGGAGACACCCTTACATGGTTTCATTATCACAGACCTGACTTAGACCCATGGCAATTCAGAGAACACAACGGCTAGTCCTGCATCATCTTCAAGAGAGAATCCTTTGTTGCAGCCACTGCTCCTCTTAAACTATGGAGCTCATCTCCCAACACTATCATAGACACAGTGGCTGTGAGATTATCAGCGGCAGATCTTTGGAAGTAGACCGAAAGACCTTTCTTCCTAGGCTGTTTGATTTGACAGCTCTTCTAATATTTATCATGAATAGCTTCCAATCTTTGTTTTCTTGATTTTGAGCTTTAATCCATATAGGAGGCTGCAGTCAGTTCTAATAAAAAAGAATAGAAAAAAAATAATATGTTTACTTCACTCTTCAGAAAGCCCTAATTGCTAACTTATGTGTGTAAGGAGCTGTGAAACATCTATGGTTTCCCAGACCTTAGATTTTACAATCCATCAGAATGAGGAAGTCAAAGCTGTAGCTATCTAAGAAGCTAACTATTTGAATTATTTTTTTTTCTTGTTTGCACTAATAAAATGGTAGCAATTCAAAGTGCAACTGAATTTGGGCAAAAGCTGTCAAGTACAATTTGCATAGTAAATAGAATATGTATAATTAGAAATGCCTGGAGAAAAATCCTGACAGATGAACTGTCGGTATTAATTTGATGTATATAAAGAGTAGTAAAACAAGTTTTATATACTTATTAGCAAGACATTTTACCTAATTTTTATTTTAATAAGACAAAATGTGGTACAGATAAGGAAAGATGAGCTGCAATGCTGTTCCGGGTACTGCAACACAGCAAGAATTCCATAAAAGATTTAAATTTTAAATTTTTATCACCATCAAAAATAAATGTGTGTTGTATATAAAATAACATATACAACACAGATTTTTTTCTTTTTCTTTTTAGCTCTAGTGGTCTAATGTTAAGAAGCTGTGCTGCAATCCCAAGGGCACATGGATCAAATCCACCAGCTTCTCTGCTGGAGAAGGATGGTCAATCTCTTCCTGTGTCATTTACCTCCTCTGAAAAACCCACTGGATGGTCCGCTATGGTGGGTTACAACTTGATGGCTTACAAGAACATAAAAGGCAATACTTAATCTCAGATCCATTAACTGATGATTCTTCTACTTCTTTCATAGAATCTAACAGAAGCATAGAAAACGATTGAGAAGAACGTGCTTGAATCTGGCACGCCTTAATCTTTAAACTGATATAATTGCTCCTCAGTACTTTGCAGAAATCCCTGGTAGATTATTCTGATATAATGTCTTTTGATTTCTCAATGGCTAGCATTAAAAAGGTTGACTGCTGATCCAAGTAAGAGTAAGATGAAATCATTGACAATTTCAATCGCCATCTATCACGATGGTGCTTAGCAGTTTATTCAGTGCTGAGAACTTTTGTCTTGATGTTAAGATGTAATTCATATTGAAGGTGGTAATCTTTGACCTTCTGCAGCAAGTATGTCAAGTCCTCCTTACTTTCAGCATAAAAAGTTGTGTCAAATGCATGAAGTATCTGCATAAAAGGATTCTTTTCTTAGGTTCAGCCTTTTCCTGTGCAGGTAAAGCAATTCTATCAAAACTATTTCTCCATCAAACTAAACCATTAATTCTCCAGTAGAAAGGTAGATCAGTGTCTATGAAAATTAATATCTGCTTAACTATTTGAAAACTGCCATTACTTTATTTAGGTAGGGAGGTACACAGAGGCAAAATTTCCCATGACCAGCCCTTTCTGTGAGCCCCTTTCTGTGATCCCTCCTCGGTGAGTGAGTGCACTTAGTTCCCCAGACTTCCGTGATTTTAACTACTGCAAATGAAGATAACTGGAAACCTTTGAAAAAGTGAAGAGAAAATGAACATAAGAGAGACAGCAATAATGAACAAAATAATGTTTCCAGTCTTTTAACAAACCATAAAAATCAGAAGACAGTGGAACGCAGCTGTTATTTTTGTTAGGTGCTCTTGAGTCAAACATGACTCATAGTGAGCCTATGAACAACTGATCTGAACCCTGTCCTCTCCCATGCCCTCCACATAATCTCCAATACACTCAAGCATTGTGTCAGCTCACCTGGCTTAGGGTCTTCCTCTTTTTCTCCTCCCTTCCACCTTTCCAAATATGATGTTCCTCTCCAAGGAATAACCTCTCCTAGCAATATTGTCCAAAGAATGTGAGACAAAGCCTCATCCCAAGGAGCACTCTGGCTGCACCTTCTCCAGGACACATCTTTGCTGTTTTGGCACTCCATGGGATCTTCAACATTCTTCTCCAGCACCACAGTTCAAAGGCATTAATTCTTCTGCACTAGGAAATTCTATATTCAGGGACCTCTCCAAATTATTGAGGAGGAATGATGTCAGTTTGAGGTCTAAGGTGCTCCTGATTCAGCCCATGGTCTCTTTGTCACTTACTGTATATTTGAAGGCTGGTCAAATACAACTAGAGGCTAGGAGGGGCAGAACGACCCAGAATTTTGCATCTAATTTAAAAAAAAAATCAAAAAGAGAAAATAAAGAACAGTTGAGACAAAAGAAAACAGAAGAGTTTGCTTTGGTTTTGTTTCTATCAGCTTTGTAGGAAATGTCAAAGGAAGTTCTTAGTTATCAATGTTAGCAATGAGAACTCAAATTGTCAGAAAAAAATGGAAAATATCAGAAATGAAAAATCATTAGCAATTCTAAGTTTGAAAAAACTGAAAAAAGCTCAAATCTATTTTTCTTTGTTTTAATAATTTACAAATCATATAGCCTTTTCAAACAAAATTATAATATTTTATGAAGTTTCTATTATATGTACATATAAT
>NW_006400081.1:2351320-2357841 GCF_000299155.1 Elephantulus edwardii | reverse complement strand
TAGGGATTTTGAGCATTTCTTCATGTGTTTGTTAGCCATCTGAATGTCGTCTTCGGTGAAGTGCCTGTTCATATCCTGTGCCCATTTTTCTATTGGATTACCCTGCTAAAACTTCTTCCAAGATAGATTTGTTAGTTCTTTTGACAGTGTTTGACAAATTGAATACTCTTTCCCAACTTCATAATTGAAAGATATCAATTTATCTTCTGTCATCCTTTTTTGATGTCCAACTTTCAAATGCATAGGAAGCCGACGAAGGTACTATGACTTGGATCAGGTCCACCTTGTTATTTAAACAGACATCATTGTGCTTTAGTACTTTGGCTAAGAACTTAATAGCAGATTTCCCAAGTACAACATGTCTTTTGATTTAATGCATAGGAAGCCGACGAAAGTACTATGACTTGGATCAGGTCCACCTTGGTATTTAAACAGATATCATTGTGCTTTAGTACTTTGGCTAAGAACTTAATAGCAGATTTCCCAAGTACAACATGTCTTTTGATTTCTTGCCTCCTGCTACCAAGTCGCACTGAAGGCAATGACAAAAAAAGTAATCCCAGGATGTCATGGACTACCAATTAAAGCCTACAAACAGGTAGATCTAGATGTGTTCACTAGTCTATGCTGAGAAATTTCAAGGACAGCAGCCTGCCCAACTGACTAGAGAAAATCTGTATCTCTTCCCATTCCAAGTAAAGATAATCAAGCATAATATTGAAATTATCAATCAATACTATTAACATAACATACAAGTAAAATGTCACTGGAGAGTATTAAAAACTGACCGAAATTATACATCAACAGGGAACTGGAAGAAATCCAAGCTGGATTTAGGAGAAATACCCAAATATTTGCAAGTCAAGTAGCATGCTTCAAGAATTCTACTACTTAGAGAAAAAAACCCACAAAATTACCAACTGTTTTTAAATAAATGACAATGAAAATACCATGTAATAAAAGCTACAGGATACAGATAAAGAATAGTTTAGAGGGAAATGTTTTATGCTTACATCAGGAAAAAGGAAAATTAAAAGTTAATTGGAATATATCCCAACTAAATCAGAGTTGAGACACAATGGAAATATATACACCTATATGTCATAGCAGTATTATTCACAATAGTAAATATATTAAAATAACCTAAATGCCTATCAACAAAGGAATGGAGTAAGGATTTGTGGCATATTCGCACAAAGGAAAAGGTGCACAAATTTTGTAAAATACTACCTAAGACAGAAGACTAGAGAACATTGTCCTGAGTGAGCTAACTGTCTGATAAAGACATCTATTGCATAGGCCATTATTGTAAATCTAGAAGGATAACTGGTAAGGCATGCTTCAGTCTTCAAAAGGGAAAGGATGATGGGGAAGGGGGCAGGCAAAGAGAAAGGTTATACGTTACTAGGATAACAGAGTTTACTGGGTGGACTGGGGAAGAAAAAAGGGATTGTAAAGACTCAATTGGGACTTGAAAAGATGGTTCAATAATAGACATAGATCAATGATAATTAATTATACGGGATATAGTCTATATGATTGGAAGCAGAAGTGGCATCCAATTCCTAAACAACATGCCTCTGGAAAGTCTATGAACTTTTATAAGTAACGATAGTTATAGAAAGACTTCAGGCCTTTTGTTCATAAGGTCACTATGAGTCATACTCAATGACAATCAACAACAATAGTATATTTGAATGATTGTATGAAATACAATGTAAATGAAAATTATATAGAATATAATGTATATGGATGAAATAGTAGAAATTTATTACTGTTTGAAAGTCAATTGAAAATGTTTTTAAAAGAAAAAAATAAACCTAAAAATAGGTTTTCTGAACTCCAATAACAGAAAGAAAATAGGAAACTATTTCTCAACTAACTCAAGGAAGGAAACAAAATAAAAAATCACGAAAGACAATGAATCAGAATGTTCTTTTTAAAAAGATTATTATAATTGTTAAGTATCTAGTTAAACTAATCCATGTGAAGGGGGGGAGTCAACCTTAGACATGAATTACAGACTATAAATATCAATCCTGCAGTAAAATATTAATTAGAGGATATAATGAACAAATTAATGCCAATTCATATCAAATAAGTGTTTCATCTAAATTGGGGAAAAAAAGAAGATGATAACCTAATAACAAAATGGGCAAAAGACATGATAAGACTTTTCATAAAGGATGATACTGGGATAGCCAACAGACACTTGAAGAAATATTTAAAATCACTGACAATTAGAGAGATTTAAATCAAACAGTGAGATACTATCTCACCCTAGTAGCAGTAGCAAAGTTTAGCAGGACAATAAGTAATAAATTTTGGAGACAATTTGGAGAGATTCAAATTTTCATACTCTGCTGGTGGGACTGCAAAATGGTATAACCACTCAGGAAACCACTTTTATTTCCTCAAAAAGCTGAACATAGAAATCCTATATGACACAGATGGAATATACCCAAGGAAATCAGAGACACTAACTGATATATGTATATCTATGTTCACAGTAGTGTTACTCATAATAGCAAGAACATGGAAACAGCCCAAATGCCCATCAACAAATGAATGGATTGAGAAATTGTGGTACATTCACACAACTGAATACTATGCAGCACTAAGGAATAACATTTCGTATAATACTACATAACTTGAGAGAGCCTAGTGTTCATTAAGCTCAGTGAAATAACTCCGTATCATATGGGATAAAACGTCTTAAAGCCATGATTGTAAAAATAGAAGATTAACTAAATAATATATGTGTAAATGGTCAAAAGGGGAAGAAGAAAGATAAAAGACGGTAGGAAAAAGGGAAGGTGAGAAATCAGTAGGATAGCAGAGGTTAGTGGGTTAATGGGGAGGTGAAGGAATAGAAAGGAATCAATGAGGACTTAAAACTAAGAGACCTTGATAAATAGGAATTAATTTATGAAATACAATGTGAATGTGAAAGGGTGCATAAAACATATTGTACAGGCATGAAACGTATATGAATAACTGCAATAAAATTATGTAAAAAAATCCCTAGCAACATATTTTTATATGTAAGGCATGCAGTGAAGGATGTCAGTAACAATTCAGCTGAAATGTTATCTCAGAATTGGGGTGTCCATCTATTGACTGATTATATACATGTTCAAGGAAGTGGGACAAACAAGCAGGAAGAGTAAAACATAGACATTTTTTATTCATCTACGTCTTAGGAAGGAACACCAGTGGCCTAGTATTAAGGAACTGTGCTGCCAAACCAAAGAGAGAAGGCTGAAGTCCACCAGTTACTCAATAAGAAAAGGATTGACAATATCCTCCTATGTTACTATACTGCCTCTGAAAACCCGCTGGAAGGTCAGATAAAGTTGGTTCTGACTTAGAGGTACATACCACAGCTCCATACTAGGGTGAGTTTTTGAGTTAAGAAACTTCACATTACTTAGTTAGCATTGATATGGGAGAAGAAAGACTAGACACAGTAAGGAAAACTTTTTAAACACCCTAGCCATATGTATTACTAGCTAGGAAACTCTAGATAAACTCAACCTCTCTGAGAGTCAGTTTCCTTTCAGAAAATAAAAATCAGCATAGTAGCTACCTAGGGGGCCTGGATGGCATAGTGGCTTTACATGCTGGCTGCAAATCAAAAGATTAGCAGTTTAAATGCACTAGCTTCTCTGAGGGAAAAGATGGGCAGACTTCTCCTGCAACGATTTATAGCCTTGAAAACCCAATGGAGTGTCAAGCGAATGAGACTCAAGTCACCAGCAATAGAGTTCTGAAGCTTTTGTGAGGTCTTATTATTTATCAGTGTGTTTATTATTCTGTTTGGGATATCAGGCATAAAATGAAGTAAAGGTAAAGAAGTGGGCAAAAATCAAAAAGAAGGAAAATCTGAGCAAGGAGTCTTAGGGATCATTCTTGGTTATGGTCATAGCCTAGGCTTACAATGTTGTTGTTGGTGTTAAGTGATGTCAAGTCATAGATGAATCATAGCGACCCTATGAATGAAAGATCTAAACACTTGTATAACTTTCATCGTTTCTTCAAGTTCATAGGGTTTCCAGAGGCAAGCTATTTTGCAAGTAGATGCCACTCCTGTTCCCAAGCTAGTTTTAATTGGGGAGCTCCACCAAACACTGTCCACCATGGGTAACCATTATTGCTTTTGATGCATCAGTGTCACAGTGTTCAGCATCACAGCAACCAAAACTTACCTCTGTACACCAAGTGGACAGACCAGGGCTATATGCCTAGTAGAATGTTTGACCAAAAACAATTAAAACCAGGTCTGAGGGCCGCAGATTAAAATCACCTTGATACAGACCATGGTATTTGCAATAGCTTGTTATGCAACAGAGAGCTGGACAATGACTAGGGAGGACAGAAGGACAGTGGATGCTTTGGAGCTGTGGTGCTGGAGAAGAGTACTGAATGTACCATGGACTGCCAGGAAAACAAACAGATTCATCTTGGAGAGGATTAAACCAAGCTACTCCTTGGAGGCAAGGATTCTGGGGCTTCGTCTGACATACTTTGGACATGTTGCCAGGAGGGATGGGTCCTTGGAGAGGGACATCATGCTTGGGAGGGTGGAGGGACAGCGCAGGAGGGGAAGACCCTCTATGAGATGGATTGATTCGGTGACTGGGGTAACCGGGATGGGTGTGTCAGAGGCAGTGTGGTTGGTGCAGGATAGAGCAGGGTTTAGGGCTGTTGTGCATAGGGTCGCTATGAATCGCAAATGACTCGACGGCACATAACAACAACAACAACCTTTGACTTGGTAGCATAATTTTCTATCCACTAGGCCAACAGAGCTCTCTTATAGTTGTTGTTGCTGTTGTTAAGTGCCATCAAGGCAGATGACTCGTAGTGACCCTATGAACAAAGACCTGACCACTTGTATAACTTTCATCATTTCTCCAAGTTCATAGAGTTTCTGGAGACATCCCCATACTGGTGACTAACTGCCTTTTTAAATAGGAGGCCAAATACAATCAACTCACAGCCAATTTCTAGTAAACAATGCACCCAGAGTCTCACCAGAAACAGAAATCAAAACCTCTATAGAGTTAGGCTGCTTCAGAATACTCCACACCTGAATTCCAGCCCCATACTGGTGACTAGATAGTATCATATAAATTGAAGGGATGCTTAGCTTTAAAGAAGAAGAACAGCAACGCGGCACACAAGAACGGCGATGCGGCACACAAGAAGGGTGATGTGGTGCAGTAAGTCTTATTTGCTGAGGACTGGTGACTTGGCAGCTTAATATCTGGGAACAGACTGCAACCCTAACTCCCAGCGGTGCCCAAGCCCTGCACCCCCCATCCCTGCCACAGCACCGTGTCCAGGGACACCACCCCACCACCATCCCATGCCCCCACACTTTTGGCACACCCTGGTGGCCTCGCCACAACTCTGCACACTCTGGCGGTGCTCCAGGGCCACTAGAGACTCCTTCATGCAACACAACAGCCGCGGACAATACAATTCTGAGCCAGCACACAAAGTCACACCATGGAGACAGCCATCGTCTGAAACTACCAATCGAGCTGCTGTGGGACTGATCTGCCACGAGAAAGGCTGGTAGGATCCTAATTGGGTTTTCTTGGGCACCGCCGATTGTTTGGGAGAGTTCCCAAGGGTGAGCCCACTGGTGGGAATTTGGCTGAGCTCTCTCAGGGCACACCAACTGCCCAGGAAAGAGCGAGCCAGTGATAATTTGGCGGAACTTTTCTGGACACTGCAGAACAGCCAGAGGCGAGTGGGTTAGTGAAAATGTGACTTTGTCTTGTTGAGTCCCCTTGACCCAGGAGATAATTTGGCTGAACTTTTGTGGACACTGCAGACCAGCCAGAGGCGAGTGGGTTGGTGGGAATTTGACTTTGTCTTGTTGAGTCCGCTTGGACCCAGGAACATTCCTGGGCAGGGGCCACAGTGCAAGGGCAACTGCGTGAGCACCACTGGACAGGGACCAGTGAATGAAAACCACTGGGTGGGAGATGGACAGCTGGAATTTGAAAAGGGACCCCAATTGTAAGCACACCCAGACAACTGAGGCCTGAGTGAGGTCCCCCAAGTAGTTGACCTCCCTTGTGATTGCACAACCACGTGCATGCCCTACGCTATCTGGCTCCGCACCTGTGTCTACACATCAGGTAAATCAACCTGCCTTTAATCCGGAGCACCTTGACCTATCTTACCTACCAGAGGCTGCTCTCACAGGCTCTGAACTGACATTTCCCTGGACTCAGCCGTTCAGAGAAAAACACAAGTGGGATAGCTACCTAACTGATCTCTAAAGCATTGTCTTCATCGAGAACTTATCAATGTCTCGAAGAAAGCAAGCTGTCCCACACAATACACAAGCACAAAGCAAGATATCACCCCCAAAGGGTGACACAGTATCAATGGATTTCCTGAATCCAGAAAGTCTGATGGAACTTTCTGACACAGAATTTAAAAGAACAATGATTGAATATTTTCAATGGATGAAAGACAAACTTGAAGAATTACGGGATACT
>NW_006400081.1:2348138-2349565 GCF_000299155.1 Elephantulus edwardii | reverse complement strand
TGAATTTGTTCTTCAGTTCCTTGAGCTTAAGAAATGCTGAGCGAGTTTGGCCCTTTTGATTTTGTGACTCTAGCTCCTCGCACATTTCATTGTAGTATTTTGCTTTGTCATTCTGAGCAGCGGAACTAAAAAAAAACAAAAACGAAAAAACAAAAAAACAAAAACAACAACAACAGTCCAGAATAATGTAGAGAAAACAAGCGAGGCATTAGAGGCACTGGAAAACAAGAGACCACTATCGAAAATATGAGGTCCAATGTTTCAGATGCTGTCAACATGATGGAGGGTCACATGAACAGAGTTGAAGAGATGGAACAATGGACCCATGAAATAGAACACAAAATTATCACCACGGATTTGCTAGAGCAAAAAGCAGGCTCGAAAAGGAAGGAAAAAGAAGAAAACCTAAGATTAATGTGGGACACCATCAAGGGAAATAACATGCGCATAATTGGATCCCAGAAAAGGAAGAAGCAAGTAAAGGCACTGAAACAGTTGTGGAAGAATTACTAGAGGAAAACTTTCCAGGCATAATGAAGAATGAGACAATATATATAAAAGAAGCTCAGCAAACACCATATAGCCTAGACCCAAAAAGAAAAAAAATCAAGGCATATCATAGTTAAATTTGCCAGAACCAAAGATAAGGAGAGAATCCTGAAAGCAGCAAGGGAGAAACAAACAGTAACCCATAAGGGAGAGCAGATAAGATTAAGTGCTGATTTCTCAAAAAAAAAACAACACCCATGCAAGCAAGAAGAGAGTGAAAGAACTTATATCGAACACTCAAAGAACACAACTGTCAACCAAGAATAATGTACCCAGCAAAATTATCCATCAAATATGAAGGACAGATCAAGATATTCCCAGAAAAGCAAAACCCAAGAGAGTTTGTAAAAACAAGACCAGGATTGCAGGAGAGACTCAGAGATGTCCTTCTTACAGAGATACCACAGAAAGCATCATGGACCAAAATAACTAGCAACAACACCAAAAAGAACTCAACACAATGACAGCAATAAAACCTTGCCTCTAAATAATCACACTGAAAATAAATGGTTTAAATGCACCACTGAAGAGAAAAAGAGTAGCAGACTGGATAAAATCCAAAATTCATAAATATGTTGTCTAAAATAGAAACATCTGAATAATGAAGATAAAGATAGACTAAAAATAAAAGGGTTGGGGGAAATATACCAAGCAAACAGCAACCAGGAAAAAAAAAGCAGAATTAGCGATATTAATATCCGGTAAAGTAAATATCAATGTAAAAACCATCACAAAGGACAAGGAAGATCACTACATAATGCTGAAAGGGCCAATAGAACAGGAGGACATAACAATAATAAATATCTGTGCACCAAATGAAAGACCTGCAAACTACATAAAACAAACATTAACAAAACTGAAAAAGGAAATAGACAACA
>NW_006400081.1:2347518-2348038 GCF_000299155.1 Elephantulus edwardii | reverse complement strand
ATATAATTAATATAAAATTAATAACATTTAAGTCAGGAAGAATAATGCACCATTAGAATATAAAAGTTAAGTGTGCATATTTAGCCATCTATGAAATTGCTTAAAAATGCATAGTAGTCTAGATCAAAGGCAAATAAACAAGTAAAATGAAAAGAACATCTTCAAAGCATTCAGGTAACCCAACAATAGTAAAGGTGAAATTAAAGAAAAGACAAACCAACAACAGCAAAGGCAGGCAGATAACAATAACAAAATGATATAGCCAAGATAAACAACCAAAACATTTTAGGGAATGTTCATTAAACAAAAGTAAAAGTTAGAAGTTCTGAGATTGTAGGAAACACAAGTTGCAATTATCAAACTCAAATTCACATTACAGCTATCAATCTTGGACTTTCCCATAACTGACCCTACTCACAGCTGTAGTGGATTTTCAGAGGCTATACTTTCAGGTGCACAGAGGGACCGGCGGGAGAACGTGCTCCTGGGCGGGAGGGAAGCCGGGAAGCTGCGCACCGGG
>NW_006400081.1:2327398-2331121 GCF_000299155.1 Elephantulus edwardii | reverse complement strand
TAAAAAAAGAAAATGTGGACTAATAGCTTACAAGTCATTAATTCACATTTGCTTTTATTGCTGCTTTGCCTTATCCTTCCTGCATCTTCACTATGTGCTCCTTCTCAGTATGGTGATTTCTTTAATAATTTCTTTTTTGTTAAAAAAGGAGAAAAGAGTCAAATAAAACGGATTTCATATAATGTGAAAATCTACCTGTGAATTTCTAGACAAGCAAAACAACAGTGACAGGAAGCAGATCAATTGTTGACTTGCTGAAACTCAGAGGAATGAATTTACTACATGTAGGCATATGAAACATTTTAGAGTTATGGAAATTTTCTGTATTAAATTCCATTAAACTATGAATAAAAAAAATCACAATTATATTTTGTATGCAGTTTTTACCTAACTTAGGTTTAAAACAAATAAACACTTACTTCGAATAACCAAACATTTCATATCTTAATTCTAGCTTTATACTTTGTAGAACAAAGTAAGCATACACATAGGACTACATGATTTGGCAAAAGTGCAAAAAGTAACCGTTGGTTCTTAATAGATCTAAATGAGAAAGGAGAAATATTAGTTTTAGAAGAAAACATCGATTATATTGGACCACTTTAAAAGTTATTTTAATTGTATATAGGTTTTCATATAATTTGTGTATTGTTGTTATGTGCTGTTGAGCCACTTGCAATTCATAGTGACCCTATGGACAATAGCCCTGAAACCTGCTATATTCTGTGACAACTTTACTGTCTCCGACACACCTACCTTCATTAATCCAGTCACTGAATTAATCCATCTCATCGAACGTCATCCTCCCTTGCGCTGTCCCTCCAATGGATCCAAGTAGAGTGAACTCCTGAAGATAGAAATCTCTCCACTGATTATATTGCTTATTGGTCCAGTTATGGGGATTGCACCTTTTTTGTTTTGAGGTGTCTTCCACACTAAAGGCTATGTCGTCTTTGTTTTTCATAAGAGAGTCCTCTTCACTTACAACAATTTTGATTCTTATTCATATAGACTGGATTCTCAGATTATTTTTTCAGTTTACAGATTGAATAGGTAGGGTGAAAGATGTTCACACATCTTTCCTGATTTTGAAACACATAGTGTTCCTGGTTCTGTACAGACAAATGCCTTTCATTAGCATTCAAGTTGTTCGTGGGCTCACCTACATGTTGTGAATTTACCATTCATTTCAACGTAGTACTATTATCCAGAGTTGAATGCTTTTGTTGTTGTTGTTTATATGTGCCGTCGAGTCGCTTGAGACTATGTCCCTATGTCCAACAGCCCTAAACTCTGCTCTGTCTGTGCCAATTGCACTGACTCTGACACTCCCATTCCAATTATCCCAGTCACTGAATCAATCCACCTCATAGAGGGCCTTTCCCTCCTTGCTGTCCATCCACCCTCCCAAGCATGATGTCCTTCTCCAAAAAAAGTATGTTAGACAGAGCCTCAGAATCCTTGCCTCCAAGGAGCCACCCCAATTAACCCTTTCCAGGATGAATCTGTTTGTTTTCCTAACAGTCCATGGTACTCTCAATACTCTTGTCCAGCACCACAGCTCAAAGGCATCAAATCTCCTTCTATCCTCTTTGGTCATTGTCCAACTCTCTGATGCATAACAAGTGATAGCAAAGACCATAGCCTGTATCAAACATACCTTAGTCTCCAGAGAGACAGCATTGCTCTTCAGTACTTTACTGAGGTCCCTAACAGCAGACTTTCCCCATGGCAATATGGCTTTTAATTTCCTGGTTACTGGTGCCAAGAGTGTTGACTGTGGAGCCAAGCAAACTAAAGCTGTGAACAATCTCAATCTCTTCACCATCCATCCTGATGCTGCCAATTGGTCCAGTGGTGAGAATCTTTGTCTTCTTGACATTGAGCCTCAATCCATACTGGAGGCTGCAGTCCTTGACCCTCTGTAGCAGGTGCTTCAGGTCCTCCTCAGTTTCAGCAAGCAGGGTTGTGTCATCTGCATAACACAGATTGTTGATAGATCGTCCACCAAACTTGACCCCACATTTCTCCTCCTAGAGCTCATCCTCCTGGCTAATCTGTTCTGCATACAGGTTGAAAAAGGTATGGAGATAGGATGCATCCCTGGCATATGCCCTTCCCAATTTTGAACCATGCAGTGTTCTCTTGTTCTGTTCTGATGATTGCCTCCTGGTCCAGGTATAGGTTTCGCATTAGCATGATCAAGTGTTCTGGGATTCCCATTCTTCTCAGAGACAGCCACAGTTTGTTATGATCCACACAGTCAAATGCCTTTGCATAGTCAA
The DNA here is from genome assembly GCF_000299155.1 of Elephantulus edwardii. Lineage (NCBI taxonomy): Eukaryota > Metazoa > Chordata > Mammalia > Macroscelidea > Macroscelididae > Elephantulus > Elephantulus edwardii. The sequence goes on along the minus strand of NW_006400081.1, from coordinate 2,328,836 downwards.
TGAAACACTGATAGACATTTTTCTGGTATTCCCTGCTTTCAGCTAAGATCCATCTAACATCAGCTATGATATCCCCAGTACAACGACCCCTTCTATACCCAGTCTGGACTTGTGTTGTTAATAAAACACAACCAAATGTCATTCTGCATTTTCTACTGTCAGTCAAGATCCTTCTGACAACAGTTGTTCTCTTTTTCCATGTCCTCATCTGATGCGAACTTGAATTTTTGACAGTTCTTTCTCCATATACTTCTCTAACTAGTTTTCATTTTAATTGTGTGTAGTATTAATTGTTTGATAACTTCTGCATTCCATTTAGTTTCCCTCTCATGTTTCTTATTTTACTTGTTGGGTTCTTGGAATAGGAATAAACCTAAATCTATTCCAGTTGCTGTTGTTGTTGTTATGTGCCATTAAGTCAACTACAAATCATAGCGATCCTACGCACAATAGCTCTAAACCCTGCTCTATCCTGAGCCCATCTCACTGTCTCTGACACACCTATCCTCATTACCCCAGTTATTGTGTCAGTCCATCTCCTCGAGGTTCTTCTTCTCCTGTGCTGTGCCTTACCCTTCCAAGCATGATATTCTTCTTAAAACATGTGAGACGGGGTCTCAAAATCTTGCCTTCAAGGAACAGCCTGGTTTCACCCTCTCCAGGACAGACCTGTTAGTTTTCTTTGCAGTATATGATATGTTCAATAGCCTTCAAGCACAACTTAATTCCATAATTCTTTCATCCTTGGTCATCGTCCAGCTCTCTGATGCATAGCAAATAGTTGCAATGACCATGGCCTGAATCAGACACATGTTATATATTTAGCCTTTCATCTTCAACACTCTGGAGGGGTCCCTGGCAGCAGATTTTCCCAACACAATTAACTATTTGACTTCCTGACTACTGGGGGCAAGAAATTGATTGTGGAGCCAACCAAGCTGAAATTGTAAACAATCTCAATCTCCATCTATCATGGTGCTGCCAATTGGCCCAGTGGTGAGAATCTCTGTCTTCTTGATGTTGAGATTTAATCCATATTGGACACCATATTCCTTAATCTTCTGCATCAGATGTTTCAGGCCCTCCTCAGTTTCAGCAAACGAAATGTCAGGAAATGTCAAGACAATTGTTTTTGTTTGTGCTGTTGAGTAACCTGTGACCTGTAAAAACACTATGTACAAAAGCTCTGAACCCTGCCCTGTCCTGAGCCAGTCTCACTAATTCTGACACAGAATTATTTTCTATGAATTGTTGGAAAATAATAGATACAAATCAAAATTTCTTCAGGGATACATCAATTATGGTTTGTTTTATTCACTATGCTTTAATTTTAGTTAAATAGATATTGTTAAGGAAGAAATGGAACGCATAAATATTGACATACTAGGCATTGGTGAGATGAGATGGACTGGCATGGGGCATTTTGAGTCGGATGACC
>NW_006400081.1:2312323-2324543 GCF_000299155.1 Elephantulus edwardii | reverse complement strand
GGAGTTTAGGGCTGTTGTACATAGATAGGGTCGCTATGAGTCGCAGGTGACTCGATGGCACATAACAACAACAACAACAGGTTTTTCAAAGAAATGTAGATCTTCTCACTGCACAATATTCAAGATTTCTGTCCTTGGCTTCAGGAGGTTGATTTAATAATATTAAAACAAAGCAAAAACTATGATTTCACAAACAGTTGATATAATCATGTGAAAACATCAGCAGATATCAGGTTTGTGTGGGGGAAAATGGTTTCACTTTTTCTGTCAAGTTGAATTTTATTTTTGTAAATGATTGGTAAAAACAAGAAAGAAGGATAAATATCTGAGAAAATCAGAATGCCTGCCTTTCAACAACTCAGGGAGATAAAATCTCCCTAGCATGAGAAGTCCCAAAATCAAGAAAACATCTGCCTTAGGGTAAATCATCTACTTGATGTTATGAAGAGAAAATTCAGGATCAATTTCATGAAAAATTAACTAGACAAGACCATTGTAAATAAATGAAAAGAACATGAAAATAAGAGAAGTATGAGAAGCACAATGAATATAGTTTAATTGATTATAATGATGTCTATATATGGAACAAAACCAAATCAATCTTCTTTTTACGAAACTTGTATAGGAGATATTCAGCAGAAATAAAAATAAAAGCAATTGTCTTTTGTATGGTGCTTTTGTTTTATTTGTGTTTTGTTGGGTTTTTGGCTTCTTTTTTCACTTCATTATCATTCAAGTGCAGGTTTAGGGAGCACATTGATTTTCCATTTGGCAATGTATACACATTATGTTCCCCCACACTGAGTACAGTGCCCACATCATGATAACACTCTTCTCTCTTTCTTACTGTTTGTCATGTCCATGCATCTTTTCTTCCCATCCTTTACTACCTTCTGACCCTTATCCCTAGGATAATGCTACCCTTTTGATCTTGTTTGGTTTATTGTCTTAAGGAGTTCATTCCTTCCTGGTGCTAACATTTACCTTAAAGACCTGTCTAGTGACATAGTAAGTTAAAGGTTGCACTATGAACTGAAAAATCAATGGTTTGAATACAGTACCTGGTTCAAGGGAGAATGGAAGAAATGATGGAATGTTTACTCCTATAAAGATTTCCCATCTGACACTCCTGATGGAGAATCACTGAGTTGAAATCTGCTCTATGGAACTTTACTGTATGGATGAAAGTGGAGACATGTAGTTATTTCAGTTCCAAACTTGAAAGGTGTCTGAGGTCTATGGCCTCAGTGGCCACACAGGTCTCTATTAAATCAATAAACCTGGCCATTTTTATGATTTTGAGTTCTGTTCCACATTCTACCTCTAATTTTTCAAGGCTCTTCAGCTGTGGTCATTTCAGAGTGGCAAGGAGTAGTAGCCAGGCACCATCTGGCTATTCTGATTTCAAGGTGATGAAGAATGAAGCAGACATTGTTAAGTCCTTTAAACTACTAGTCATTTATTTGTTTCACTCTATTTTTATTCTGGTTGAAAAAAAAAACCAAACCCTAATCCACAGACCTTTGATGTTGTTGTTGTGGTTATGTGCCATCGAGTCGCTTGTGACTCATAGCAACCCTATGTACAACAGCCCTAAACTCTGCTCTGTCCTGTGCCAATCGCACTGTCTCCAATACTCACATCCCAATTATCCCAGTCACTGAATCAATCCACCTCATAGAGGGCCTTCCCCTCCTGCGCCGTCCCTCCACCCTCCCAAGCATGATGTCCTTCTACAAGGACCTGTCTCTCCTTACAACATGTCCAAAGTATGTTAGACTGAGCCTCAGGACAAATCTGTTTGTTTTCCTAGCAGTCTATTGTATTCTCAATACTCTTGTCCAGCACCACAGCTCAAAGGCGTCAATTCTCCTTCTATTCTCTTTGGTCATTGTCCAACTCTCTGATGCATAACAAGTGATTGCGAAGACCATGGCCTGTATCAAACATGCCTTAGTCTCCAGAGAGACACCATTGCTCTTCAGTACTTTGGAGAGGTCCCTAACAGCAGACTTTCCCATGACAATGCACCTTTTAATTTCTTGGCTACTGGTGCCAAGAGTGTTGACTCTGGAGCCAAGCAAACTAAAGCTGTGAAAAATCTCAATCTCTTCGCCATTCATCCTGATGCTGCCAATTGGTCCAGTGGTGAGAATCTTTGTCTTCTTGACATTGAGCCTCAATCCATATTGGAGGCTGCAGTCCTTGACCCTCTGCAGCAGGTGCTTCCGGTCCTCTTCAATTTCAGCAAGCAGGGTTGTGTCATCTGCATAACACAGATTGTTGATAAATCATCCACCAATCTTGACCCCACATTTCTCCTCATAGAGCCCAGCCTCCCGGATAATCTATTCTGCATATAGGCTGAAAAGGTATGGAGATAGGGTGCATCCCTGGTGTACACCCTTCCCAATTTTGAACCATGCAGTATTCCCTTGCTCTGTTCTGACGACTGCCTCCTGGTCCAAGTATAGGTTTCTCATTAGCATGATCACGTGTTCTGGGAATCCCATTATTCTCAGAGTCAGCCACAGTTTGCTATGATCCACACAGTCAAACACCTTTGCATAATCAAGGAAACACAGATAGACATTCTTCTGGTATTCTCTGCTTTCAGCTAAAATCCATCTAACATCAGCTATCCCTAGTACCACAACCCCTTTTAAAGCCAGCCTGGACTTCTGGCAGTTATCTGCTGATGTGCTCTTCCAGTCATTTTTGGATAATCTTCAGTAAAATCTTGCTTTCATGTGAAATCAGTGAGATTGTTCTATAGTTTCCACACTCTGTTGGGTCACCTTTCTTTGGGATAGGAACAAATATAAATGTCTTCCAGTCAGTTGGCCAAGTGGTTGTTCTCCAGATTTCTTGGCACAACTTGGTGAGCACGTCCAGGGCGGCATCTGTTATCTGAAATATGTCAATTGGTATACCATCTATTCCTGGAGCCTTATTTTTTGCCATTTCCTTCAAAGCAGCCTGAACTTCTTCTTTCATCACCATAGGCTCTTGCTCATATGTTTTTTCATGAAATTCTTCTGTGTCTGCCAATTCCTTTCGATACAGTGACTCAGTATATTCTTTCCACCTTCTTTTAATACTTCCTGGATCAATTAACATTCTTCCGATAGCATCCTTGATTATAGCAACTCGAGGTTTGAATTTGTTCTTCAGTTCCTTGAGCTTAAGAAATGCTGAGCACTTAAGACTACCTTCGATAGTTGCTTGAAATCTCTTAAGACTTGTCAATACTCATCATAGTTGTCACTGTTGTTGTTGATTGCCTTCGAGTCAAGCATGATTCATAGTGATCTTATGAACAAAAGGCCTGAAGCCCCTCTACAACTATGGACATTTATCAAAGTTCATAGAGTTTCCAGAGGTATGTTGTTTATGAAGTGTACGCCACTCATCAAAGTATTATGTACAATATTACTTTTGTGGACTAGGTAATACCATTTGACTTCGATATCCTGTTTGGTTAAGATCCTGAGCTCCCAAGCCCAATGATCTGTTCAGGTGTTTTGTTATGTATGGCTAGTCATAATTCATCATTCAGACTTCTTTCTCAGCTATGCGCACCAGTTAAATCGTCTGTCAAACTTATCTGATTATAGGTGTACTCTTTCATTCATCCACTCTTATCTGATCATTTTGCCTGTCTGCATATCTACTCACAGATAAATCTCAGTCATCAATGACAATCCAAGATTATGTTTGTAAAAGTGTTTGTTGTTGTTATGTGTAAGCCTTTCCTTAATGGCATTGTGCTAAGCAACTCCTTTCATATATTGCTTTTCGTTTCTTTCACTCAATTTAATGTATCATTTTACCTAGTTAGTTACTTTCCTTTCTCCTTTCTTTTCTCCAATCCTATTCATGATAACTTTCAAAGAATAATTTTTTTCTGTGTACAAATCCTTTTTTAACTATTTATATTAAAAATCTTATACATTATTCATCCATTGTTTATTGACTTATAATTTCCTCCAGGTTCATTCATGTTCTGAGGCATTTTTCAGATTCAACGTTACTCTTTAATGCTGTGTAATAATCCATAGTGTGTTTCATTGTGTTCCATAATTTAACCATTCTTCTGATCATAGGCCTTTTGGCTGATTCCATGTCTTTACTATTAAAAATAAAATGCAATTAACATAGGTGTGCATATATTTGCATGTGTTCCAGTTGTTATTTCTTTAGGATATATATACACACACAATATTGAGTTATAGGCCAAGTGCCATTTCTATTACCAGTTTTTTAAGGAAGCATCGTACTGTTTTCCAAAGTTGTTGCTGTCATTATGTGCCAACGAATAAGATTCGTAGTGGCCCTATAAGGAGCACTTCTGAACCCTGTCCTATCCTACACCATCCTCATACTTTTCTGCCATATATAAATTTATTGTGTCAGTCATATGTTAATTCATCTTGTAGAGGGACTTCTCCCCCTTCACCTTTTCAAGCATTATATTCCTTTCTAAGGAATAACTTCTCCTAGCAATATTTCCAAAGCATGTGAGATAAAATTTTATAATATTTGCTTCCAAAACAGTATTTGCTTCCAAAGAGCACTCTGGCTACATCCTGAAAGACATCTCTAGTCTTTCGGAAGCTCACGGAAAATTCAGTACTCTTCTGCAAGACCACCACTCTAAGGCATCAATTATTCTTCTGTCATCCTATTCATTGTCCAGCTGACATCTCGGATGCATAGCAAGTGATCAAAAGACCATGGCTTAAATCAGGTGCATCTCATCTTCACACTTATATCATTGCTGCTCAGTAATTTTGAAGTTCCTTACTAGTAACATACTTTTCCAGCGCAATTAGTCTCTTGAGCTCTAAACTGCTGGCAGCACTGGTGGTTTGCCAAAGTACATATATCATTTTATACTCCCACAGGTAATCTTTTTTCCAATCCCTGTACATCCTAACCAGCATTTGTTGTTTTGTCTCCTACTAAACTATATTATTTCCACAAAGATGAGCTGATCTCATTTTATTTGGGTTTTCTTTTTAAATTTAAATACCTTTAATGGCAAAAGATCTTATACATTTATTCATATATTTACCCAAATGATTTTTTGGTGTTATGATGATTTCTAAAATGAGTTCTCTTTTTGATATTGAGGCATTGGAATTTTCCAGAAATTATAGAGATTAACTTCCTGTTGGATATGCCATTGCTAAATAATATTTTTCAATCTGTGTGTTTTCTTTTCACAAATTTGGAGAAATTTTTTGATGTGCATAAAGATTTAATTTTCCAAAGATCCCAGATTTTTCTCCTTACCTTCTAATGGTTTTTTTCCTCCATTTTGTAGTTTTTGAAAGTTTATTTAAGACATAAATATTTCCATAAGGGTCTTCACAATTTTGGGGTTTTTAATGTAATTCTTAGATCCATGTTGAGTTGGGTTTTTGTATGGTGCAATGCATGGAGCTTGCTTCATTTTTCTGAAACACACAGCTTTGCCGACATAATTTGTTAAAAAGAATGTCTTTCTCTGTCTTCCGACCCTTTATTGAAGATAAACTATTCATGATAATGGGTGAATAGACTGACTTCTGAGCTCTCAAATCTGTTCCACTGGTCTATGTGTCCACAACTCTTCTACATGCTTTTGTTGTATAGTTGTTGTGATTGTTGCTTTTGGTATTAAGTATAACTCACAGTGACCTGGTGAATGACATATCTGACCCCTGTCCTATCTTATGACATCCTAACAATTCCTGATACACTTAAGCCCAGTGTTGTAGTCACTGTGTCAATACAGCTGGTTGAGGGTCTTTCTCTTTTTCACTGTCCCTCCCAACATCCCAAACATAATGTCCTTATCCAAGGAATAACCTCTACTAACATGACACCCAAAGTATGTGAGACAAGGTTTTATCTTCTTTGCCTCCAAGGAGCACTTAAATCAGTGTGTAGTAGATTTTGAAATTTGGAAGTATAAAGCAAAGCAGATGCCAATGAGTTGAAGCCAACCCATAGCTTACCTCTATGGACTCTTGTGGGTTTTCATAGACTATCAATTACATAGGAGAAGATTATAAATTTTTATAATGCAGAATAGCTGGTTGATCATATCACCTGATTTGGGTTTGGCAGGGCTCATATATTAATAATTTATATTAATAATTGTTATTTTCTTAAATAATAAGGTTATTATTCAACTAGTGTTCAACTATATCAATATATTAATTCGGATAGTTGTTTGTTGTTGTTTAGTGCTATCAAGTCGCCTGTGACTCATAGCGGCCCTATTTACAACAGCTCTGAAGCCTGTTCTATCCTGAGCCTATTTCACAGCTCCAACCCATCTACCCCCATTACCCCAGTTACTATATCAATCCCTCTCATCCAGAGTCTTCCTCTCATGAACTCTTCTTTGACACTTCCAAGCATGATTTCCTTCTCCAAGAATTGATCCCTACTGACCACATGCCCAAAGTATGTGAAACTTCAAAATTCTAGCCTGCTTGGTTTCACTCTCTCAAAAACAGACTTATTTGTTGTCTTACTGATCTATGATATCTTCAAGACTCTTCTCCACCAGTACAACTCAAAGACATCCATTTTTCTTCTGTCATTCTTAGTCATTTTCTAGCTCTCTGATGCATAAGAAGTAATTATGAAGACCATGGCCGGGGTCAGACTCACCTTAGGCTCTAGACTGACATCACTCCTTCTCAGAGCTCTGTAGAGGGCCTTGACAGCAGATTTTCCCAGTACAATTTGTCTTTTGATTTTATGACTGCTGGTTCCAAGAGTGTTAATTGTGGAGCCGAGCAAGCTGTGACTGTTAACCACCTCAATCTCTTCTCCATCTATCATGGTGCTGTCAATTGACCCAATGGTGAGAATTATTTATTCTTAATGTTGAGCTTCAATCCATATTGCAGCAAGTGTTTCAGGTCCTCAGTTTAGATAGTACTGATAGGAGTATTTTTTAATATTAAGTCTTATTATTCATAAGAATGGTACTCTGTCTTTTGGGGTTTGTAGTGGTGCTTTGTATAAATCTTTCTCTTGGTATAAGAAGTATTTCCTATTTCTTATTAACTTCATCTTTAAGTATTTTATCTTTTTGATAGCTATTGTAAATTGTTTTTCCTTTTGATGTACAGCTATCTAACTAATTATTGTAATTGATCTTGTAATTTGGCAATTTATTGAAGACATTTTATTGGTAAATCTCTGGAGTTTTCTAGATATAAAATCAAATCAGCTGCAAATAATGTGTTTACTTCTTCTTGTCAATTTTCAGGAAGTATTTGTTGTGTGAGATTTCATTTTATTTGAATCCAAAATCAATGCACATATTAGCAGTAGGCAATAAATAAAAAAATATTCTGTATTAGGAAAAATCTGCTGTTAAGGACCTAAAAAGCAAATATGTCAGCTTGAAGACTAAGATGCACGTTACCCAACCCATTATATTTTCAATTCCTTCATATTTATGTGAAAGTTAGACAATTCATTAGGAAGACTGAAGAACTGTTTTCCCTGAATTGTGTTATTGGAGAAGCACACTATATATAATGTGGATTGCCAACAGAACCAGTAAGACTGTGTTAGAGAAAGTCTACCTAGGGTGCTCCCTAGAAACAAGGATGGTAGGACATAACTGATCCTCCAGTGGATTTCCCAGGCCATAAATGATATAGAAGGAGATTTCTCTTATTTCTTCTATGTAGCAGGTAAGGATTCAAACTTCTAGAAAAATCACAGGATTTGGATTAGTAGCATAACTCTATAGGGACTATATTAACAGAATTTTCTAATTAGAAATTAGAAATAGATATTTAAGCATATAAAGTGCTATTTCTGAATATATGACCATATGATCATACCTTTGTTTTATTTATGTAGTAGATTACACAGATGTTTTTCTAATGCTGAACCATTTTTATATCTCTAATATAAATTTCACTTGTTCATATTGTATTGTTTTTATGATGTTGGATATTACTGGTTAGTATTGAGGATTTTTGTGTTTGTTTTCAGCATCGTCTTGATTTGCAATTTTCTTGTATCTTTGCTAAGTTTTGGCATCAGAATTAATTACTTGTTTTAAAAGTCTTAATGTTGTTGTTGTTATGTGTCATCAAGTTGCCTGGGATCCATAACAACCCTATGTACAGCAGCTCTGAAACCTGCCCTGTTCCATCTCCCTAATTATGAAACACCGACTCCTATTTCCCCAGTTACTGTATCAATTCATTTCATCCCGGGTCTTCTTCTCTTGTGCTATCCTACCCTTCCAAGCATGATGTCCTTCTCCAAGGACCAATCTCTCCTGGCCATACTTTGTGTCTAAAGTGTGTGAGACAAAGCTTCAAAATCCTAGCCTCCAAGGAGAATCTTGGTTTCCCTCTCTCCAAGAAAACTTATTTATTTTCTTGGCAGTCCAATAATTTAAAGGCATCAATTCTTCTTCTGTCAACCTTAGTCACTCTCCTGCTCTCTAATGCATAACAAGTAATTGCAAAATTCATGGCATGGACTAGGCTCACCTTAGTCTCTAGACTGCTAGCACTGCTTTTCAGTAATCTGTTCTGCATATAATTTTAAAAGTTATGGAGACAAGATACATCCCCAATGCACTCCTTTTCTGATTTTGAAACATGCAGTGTTTCCCTGATCTGTTCTAAAGACTGCTTCCTGGTCCAAATAGAGGTTTCATATGACCACAATCAAGTGTCCTGGCATTCTCATTTTCCTCAAGATTAGCCACAATTTGTTGTGATCTACATAGTCAAATGCCTTTGCATAGTCAATGAAACACAGATAGACACTCCTCTGGTACTGTTTGCTTTCTGCCAAGATCCATCTGACATTGGCAGTAATGTCCTTAGTGTCATGACCTCTTCTAAAGCCAGCTTGTATTTCTGGTAGTTCTCTGTCAAGGTACTGTTCCAGTTGTTTCTTGATAATCTTCAGTAGGATTTTGCTAGTGTGTGATAATAGTGATATTGTTTTATAATTTCCACACTCTGTCAAGTCACCTTTTTTAGAATGGGAATAAATACAGATCTCTTCCAGTTCCTTGGCCAAGTAGTTGTCTTCCAGATTTCTTGGCACAACTTGGTGATAATAGATAAAATAAACTATAGATAATCCATGCTAAAATCAAATGTCAATACTATTTTCCCCCAAGTACAACTAACTTCTTTTGCATGTGAATTGCAGGTAACTGATAAGAAAGTGTGGGAAAGATAGCAACAACAAAACTAAATGCTGTGTTGTCTAGTATCTTCACAAGTAGAGCTCTTGGCTTACACATGACCAATCTTTTCATTAACTTAAACAACCCTTTAGGGGGTGTGATGGTTAAGGTTGTATGGCAATTTAGCTACCTTTGATTTTCTGATTTGAAATAAGGTATTACACTTGGCATTAGCAACCATTATGCTGAAAACTCACAGCTGTCAAGACAGTTTTGACTTATAGTGACCCTCTATCAGGCTGCAAGGCTAGAAAAATTTAGTTATTGTCACTGCCTATCTTTGTGCCAAAGCTGTAAATCTTAACAAGCCTAGACTTGCCAACTTTCTCCTGCAAAAAACCTAGTGGGATCAAACCAGCAATCTCACATTTAGCAATCCAATACTACAACTTGAACATTTTCGAATTGGAAAGCCAGATGAGAGAAAATTGTTATTGTGGTTGTTATGTCATTGAGTTGCTTGTAACTTATAGTGATCCTATGTACAATAGCTCTGAACTCTGTCCTATGCTGAGCCAATCTCACCCTCTCTGAGACCTCTATCCCAATTACCCAGTTACTGTGTCAATCCATCTCTTCAAGGTGATCCTCTCCTGCACTGTTCCTCCACTCTTCCAAGCATGATATTCTTCTCCAAGGACTGGTCCCTCCTGGAAACATGTCCAAAGCATCTAAAACAGAGCTTCAAAATATTTGCTTCCAAGCAGCAACTTGGTTCAATCAAAGCAACTATGCCTTAGAGAGAACATAGGGGCAAGAGATATGAACATTGCCTTATCCTGTACCATCTTCATGATTTCTCGTATAATTTAATACATTTTTTACAATACTGTCAATCCATCTTGTTGAAGGTCATCCTCTCTTTTTCTGATCCTCCACCTATCCCAGCATGAAGTCTTTTCTCAAGGATGGGTACTCCACACACACCCACAACATGCCCAAAATATGTGAGACAAAGTTTCACTATTCTTACCTCTTAGAAGCATTTTGTTTGTATTTACTCCACGACAGATAGGTTTGTTCTTTTAGCAGTTCATGAGCTATTCAGTACTCTTTTCCAACATCACAATCTAAAGTTATCAATTATTCTTTGGTCATCCTTTTCATTGTCCAACATTCAGATGCATACAAAGTATTTGAAAATACTATGGCTTGGATCAGACACACCCTAAATCATTAAACTCACCTCCTTGCTCTTTATAAGTTTGGAGAGATTCTTGCCTGTACATTTGCTTAATGTATCAAGTCTTTTTTTCATTTCTTGACTTCTGATATTGTGGTTGTTGTCTATGGTTCCAAATAAAATGAAAACATTGACAACTTTAATCTTTTCTCCAAAGATCATGATGTTGCCCAGTAGTGAGGAATTTTACGTTCTTGATGTTGAGATGAAATCTATAGTGAAGGGTGTAGTCTGATTTTCTACCAACCATACAGTCTTCTTCAATTTCAGCAAAAACAATATTGGATGTATTTGTTATAAGTGCCAACGAGTTGTAGGTGACTCATATCAACCCTATGAATGAAAGTTCTCAACACTTCCGTGGCTTTCATTCCTTCTCCAGGTTCATAGGGTTTCTGGAGGCAAGCTATTTACAGAAGTGGATGCCACTCCTGCTTCCAAGCTTGTTTTAATAAGGGATCTCCACCAAATACTGTCCACATTGCGTAACCATTATCGTTTTTCACACCAGTGTCACAGTGTGCAGCTTCACAACAACCACAAGTTACCTCTGTACAGCAAGTGGACACACCAGGGCTGTACAACCTAGAAGAATGTTTAACCAAAACCAATGAAAAACAGGCTTGAGGGCTGAGGACTGGAGTCACCCACCTTTGCCTTGGTAGCATCACTTTGGGTCCACTAGGCCAACTGGTTTCTCTCTATGTTGTTAAGTGCCTTTGAGTCATAGGCGACCCACAGCGATGCTATGAACAAAAGTCCTCAACACTCGCGTGATTTTCATCCTTTCCCCAGGTTCATAGCTACCAAGTTATTATTGTGTGTGTAAGTAAAAAAAAAAATTTGCTCAAAGAGAGAAGAAAGAAAAATCTATAGAGTTCAGAAAAATGCAGTACAATAGAAATATTTTTAGTACTTCAGGATCCATTATAGGTTCCCTTGTTGGCCAACTGCAACAACAAAAACAAAACAAAATGGAAAACTCTTGCAAACACACACACACACACACACACACATCCACCCCCTGTTGAATAGTGCTATCGTTTAAGTCAACTCTAGTCTCTGACTTCTGGCAGGGAACTGTTATCAAGACTTCTTGTGACGTGATTTTTAGTTGAATTTGAATTCCAATCAATAGGTAAAGTGAGCATCTATCCAGAGACATTTAAAAATGTGGGAAAAGTGGTAAGAGAACAAACATTAGTGAGAGAATTATCAGAAGGATAAGACAAAGCCACTTAGACAAAAATCTTTCCCAGCTAAGATCATTGTAAGATTAAGTCTCTTCTATATCCGGCCTGGTGTGATGTCTGTAGCTTTATTTGCATTTTTAAATTTATTGGGAGTACTGAGACTAAAAGAAGTGCTTCAAGAACCTCATTTAAAAATCAGAAACTTCAAGGAGAAAGAAGCAAGAGAAAAATTATAAAAAGACTGAAAGTGATGTCAAAGTCAAAGGTCTGGCATATGGGGTTTAGCAAAGCCAGATTATGGACAAGCCATCATGTCTAGAAGCCTACTTGCTTGATGATAAGTTCTTAGAAAATTCTGTTCCTAATAATAGAATGTAATTAAGTTTTTCATTAAAATAAATGTCTAGAAGACAAATAGAAGAAAGAACCCAACCTTTGGAAATGAATCAGTAGAAATTATTTAAAAATTAATTTGAACACTATGATAATTTTGGTTTTTTTCCCTTTTTTTAATTGGTTTGCTACACGGTTTGTATACATTCTGTCTCACACTACTCCTCATTTATATTGTGCTTCATACAATCATTCTCATGTATTATTTTTAAA
>NW_006400081.1:2283126-2312223 GCF_000299155.1 Elephantulus edwardii | reverse complement strand
TTATTTTTAAATATTATTTTTATACTGATTTATTTACAAAGTTTGAACACATTGTTTTCCACACCAGCATTGTATTTTATAAAATTAATCACCATTGGACCTTGCCCATCATTACCCTGTATTTTCGCCTGGATCCTTCTCATTTCCTCCCCCCTCCCCTGCAACTGTACAACCCTGTGATTTTGCCCCTGCCTAACCTCCCTTCTCCCCCATACATATTTTACTAGTATTTTTTTTAAATAAAACAAACTAAAGTTAATCTATTATAAGTCAAGTAAAGAATGGACAGACAAAAGCTTTGTTATCATATGTCCTCCCCAAGCCCCTACATATTCTTGTAATAATTTTGTGACACTTTCTGAAGCATGAACTACTCTGCATATAACTTCAAACTATAGAATAAGCAGTAAGTGTGTGTATGTGTGTGTGTTTATATGTGCATACATGTTCATGAGTGTGTAAAATATAAGGTGGAAGACATGTTGTTGTTATGTGTCTTCCAGTTTCCTGCTATTCAAAAGTGGACCGATGTACAATAGCTCTGAATTCTGCTCTATCCTTAGTCAAGCTCACTGTCTCTGACATACCTACCCAATTCACCTCTTTTAGGATCCTCCTCTCCTGTGCTGTCCCTCCACCCTTCCAAGCATGATGTACTTCTCCTGGGGCTTGTCCCTTCTTGCTGTATGTCCAAAGTATGTGACATGACACTTCAAAATCCTGCCTCCAAGGAGTAACCTGGTTTCACCCTTTCTGGGATAAACCTGTTTGTTCTCTTGGCAGTCCGTGGTATGTCCAATATTCTTTTCCAGCACCACAACTCAAAGACGTCAATTCTTCTTTTGTCATTTTTTGGTCATTTTTAGCTCTCTGAGGAATAGCAAGTAATTGTAAAGATGATGGCCTCAATCAAGGTACATTAGTCTCCAGACTAACATCTGCTCTTCAGCACTTTTGAGAGGTCTCTGACAGCAGCCTTCCCCAGAGCAATTAATCTTTTGATTTCTTGACTGCTTGTGTCAAAAGTGTTGATTGTGGAAATGAGCAAGCCGAAATTGTTACCAATCTCAATCTCTCTCCATCTATCATGGCACTGCCAATTGTCCCAGCGGTGATAATATTTCTCTTCTTGATGTTGCACTTCAGTCTATACTGACAATGGTAGTCCTTGACCTTCTGCAGCAAACACTTCATATCCTCTTCAGTTTACTGAGAACGAAGTTATGTAATCTGTATAACGTAGGTGGTTGATGAGTCTCTCTCCTATCCTGATGCCACTTTCCTCCTCATAAAGTCCAGTTTCCTGAATGATCTGTTCTCTTTATATAGGGAAAGAGAACATATAATATGCAGAAATATTTTGAAGCAAATTTTGGCATTTGAAGACAAAAATGCTACCCAGTATGAGAAGATGTAAATATATATGTCTGGGGATGTCCAAGCTTATCCTGAAAAGATGAAAATTTGATAGACCATCAACCAAGCATGACAATTACTTGGACCTGGAAGCAGTCATCAGAAAAGAGCAGGGAAACACTGCAAAGCTCACAATCAGGAAAGAAGTACAAGAGTGATGTGTCCTCTCTCCATAATTTTTTAATCTATAAGCTGAAAAAATCATTTGAGGAAATAGATCATAAGGTGAAACAGTTCAGAAGGATGAAGAGCAATTGTTTGGTGAAACTTTCCAATTAAAAAAAGCTTGGAGGCAGAAGTAGCATCCACTTCTAAAACAGCTTGCCTCCAGAAACTCTATGAACAGTGCTCAGGTCTTCTGTTCATAGTGTCGCTATGAGTCATCTATGACTCAATAGCACCTAACAACAATAACAACAACAACATAGAGAGAGCTACGCTGGCCTGGTGGACAGAAAGTTATGCTACCAAGCCCAAGCTGGGTGATTTTACTCTGCAGCCCTCAGGTCTGGTTCAAATTGGTTTTCTTTCAAACACTCTTCTAGGTGGTATAGCACTGGTCTGTGCATTGCTGTGATGTTGTGACACTGATGTGCCAACGGCAATTGACAACGATAATAGTATCTGGTAGGGATCCAAAAAGACAGGGTAATGGTGGACATAATCCAATGGTGATTAATTTTATAAAACATAATGAATGAGAATGATTTTCTGAAACACAGTGAGAGCAAAGAACAGAGTGAAACACAATGTATATGAACTCTGTAAGCAAAACAATTTAAAAATTAAAGGAACAATAATAGCAGTTAAAACATAGTGATACTAGTTTTAGAAAAAAGCCTTCATAAATGATAATTCTAATCAGTTCGTTCCATTATGCCATACTTCCAATGACCTCACCTTTATCTGAAGGAGAATTCATTAGCACCACGTATCTGACCCCTCAAAAATGGTTCATCCTCTGCTTTTACCACTTTAGACCTTGAAATTGCTAATGAAGGTTCCTATGGCAACAGTATGTGGAATAGCTTGGTCAAGGAAACCCTGAAATCAGTGAACCAGTTTAAAAATGTATTTTAACCATACATATATGATAATGAGGATAAACTAGTGGAATTACAGTAAGAAGAAAAAAGATGTGACATGTTTCAGAGAGTGCTAAAAGTAGGAATTTACAGGATCTCTTGATTAGTGAGATTCTGAAGAGAGAAGTAAGAGAAGAATTTAAACAAGATTCTAAATTGTTAAATGCCTATAAATAAATTGTTTCATTAATAGAAATAAAAAGAGTAGAGTCATACTTTGCATGGTTTGGGATTATCCCATTGTGTGATTCTGGATGCTTTGAGGCTGCCATCTTATACCTAGTTATTTAGTTTTCACTGGTAAATGCACCAAGCCAAACATTTTGGCTACTTTCCTCTGAAGAAATGTTGATTAGGTATAATTATCTGTAATATTATCTTCTGACAGCATATATTTTAGCAATAATAATCATCAGAACCTTAGGAGAACTGTTAAGGAATCAAAGACAGACATTTTGTAGTGTTTGGCCAAAGTTATTGAAACTAACAAATGTAAAAGCTGTAGAAGATTGAAATAATCCCATTATTCATGTAGGAATTAATGTTGATAACAGAAACACTTCTGGGATCGACAAAAGCAGAATTATCTGTTGTTGATGTAATATGCTGTCGAGTTACCTGCAACTCATAGCAACCCGATACAACAGTTCTGAAAACTGCCTCGTCCTGAGTTAGTCTCAAAAATTCTGACACACCAACTCCCATTGCCCCAGTCACTGAATCAATCCATCTCATCCAGTGTCTTCCTCTCCTCCTCCTGTCTCTCCACCCTTGCAAGCATGATGTCCTTCTCCAAGTACAGTTCTCTCCTGGCTTGTGCCCAAAGTATGTAAGAGGGAGCTTCAAAATCCTAGCCTCCAAGGAAAAATTTGGTTTCACCCTCTCCAAGACAGACAATTTGTTTTCTTGGCAGTCCATGGTATGTCCAAGACTCTTCTCCAGCAACACAATTTGAAGGCATCTATTCTTCTGTCATCTTTAGTCATTGTCCAACTCTCTGAAGCATTAACAAGTAATTGAGAAGACTATGGCTTGAATTAAGCACACCTTAGTCTCTGACTGTCATTGTTGCTTTTCAGCACTCTGGAGAGGTCCCTTACAGCAGATTTTCCCAATGCAATTTGTCTTTTTATTTCCTGACTGCTGGTGTTAAGAGTGTTGATTGTGGAGCCAAGGAAGCTATAATTGTTAATCACCTGACTCTTCCCATCCATCATGGTGCTTCCAATTCGCCCAGTGGTGAGAATCTTTGCCTCTTGATGTTAAGTTTCAATCCATATTGAAGTCCTTGACTTTCTGCAGCAAATACTTCAGGCCTTCATCAGTTTCAGCAAGCCAGGTTGTGTCATCTGTATAATGCAAGCTGTTGATGAGTCTTCCTCCAATCCTGATGCCACATTCCTATTCATAAAGCCCTGATTCCTTAATGATCTGCTCTGCATAATTTGAAAAGATATGGAGACAAGATGCATTCCTCATGTACTCCTTTCCTGATTTTGAACCATGCATTGTTTCCCTGCTCTGTTCTGAGGACTGCTTCTATTTTCCTCAAGTTTAGCCACAATTTGTTGTGATCCACACAGTCAAATGGCTTTGCATAGTCAATGAAACATAGATAGACCTTCCTCTGGTACTTTTTATTTCTGCCAAGATTCATCTGACATTGGCAATAATGTCTCTAGTGCTATGACCTCCTGGAAACCCAGCTTGTATTCCTGGCAGTTCTATGTCAATGTACTGTTTCAGTCATTTCTGGATAATCTTCAACATGATTTTACTAGGGTGTTATATTTGTGATATTGTTCGATAATTTTGACACTCTATGAGTTCGTCATTTTTAGAAGGGGAAGAAGTATGGGTGTTTTCCAACAACTTGGCCAAGTAGTTGTCCTCTAGATTTCTTGGTACAACTTGGTGAGCACATCCAGGGCATCATCTGTTGAAATGCATCAATTGGTATTTTATCAATTCCTGAGGTTTTATTTTTTTGCCAAGTCCTTAACAGCAGGCTGAACTTCCTCCTTCATCACTTTTGCATCTTGGTCATATATTGTTTCTTGAAATTATTCTGTGTTGCCACTTCTTTTTGGTACAATGACTCTGTATACTCCTTTCATCTTCTTTTACTGCTTCCTGAATTTTTCAGTATTCTATCCATAGCATTCTTAAACATTGCAACTCATGGCTTGAATTTGTTCTTCAGTTCCTTCAGCTTAAGACATACTGAGCTAGTTTGGCCCTTTTGATATTCTGACTCCAGCTCCTTGCACATTTCATTTTAATACTTTGCCTTGTATTCTCAAGCTGACTTTTGAAATCTTCTATTCAACTTCTTAACTTCTTGATCTCTTCCCTTTGTTTTTTGGTTTCTCAACTATCTAGTGCAATATTCAGGGTCTCTTCTGATGTCCATTTTGGTTTTTTCTTATTCTTCCTTCTTTGTAATGACATTTTGCATTCTTATGAACAATATTCTTGTTATCTTCCCACAACTCATATGGTCTTTGTTCATTAGTGTTCAAGGCCTCAACCAATTCTTGAATTGGTTTTTAAATACAAGGAGGATAGATCCAAGGTCAAATTTTGATTCCTGTGGCTTTGACTTAACCTTCTTCAGCTTTAATTAGAACTTGTATATGAGTAGTTGACAGTCTTTTCCACAGTTAGCACCTGATCTAGTTCTCAATGCTGATGTTGAAACTCTCCAAGGATTCCTTCCATAGATGTAATCTATCTTATTCTTATACATCCCATCAGGTGAAATCCATGTATATAGCCTATGTTTATGTTTCTTATAAGTAGTGTTTGCTATGAATAAATCATTGATTGTACAGGATTCTATTATTATATCCCTGGACTAATTTCTATCACCAAGTCCATATTTTCTGACTACTGATCCTTCTTCCAGGTCCATTCACTTATTATTATTAATGAATCTTGGTTACATGTTCAATCTGTTCCTGACTGAAAGAGTTGGTAGAAATCATCTATTTTCTCCTCTTTGGTTATGCTTGTTGGTGCATAAATTTGAATGATAGTGGTATAAAAAGGTCTTCCTTGTATGTGTATGAATATTTTCCTGTCACTCACATTATTATATTTAAAGATGGATCTAGAAATGGCCTTTTTAACTATCAAAGTGACCCTATTTTTTTCTCATCTTTTTGTCTCCAACATCATAAATCATGTTATCGATCGTCTGATCCAAAATGTCCCATTCCAATCCATCTCATTTTACTCATACCTAATATGTCAGTATTTATACATTCTATTTCTTTCTTAACAATGTCTAGTTTTCCTATATTCATGCTTCTCACATTCCATGCACCAATCACTAGTTTCTTCTTATAGTTGTTCCTCCTCCTTTGTGTTTCCAAATTTGAGGGCTCAGCCTCAGTTGTGGTTTCAGATTAGTCTACTCTAATTGTGCTCTGCTGTACATAGGGTTTTTAGAAGGTCTGTTATATTTTGGAAGTGGATAACCAATCCTTCTTTCTAGTGTTACAATTTGGATTCTTTATTTTAGAGCAGTATTTGACAGACAAGCATTTTACAGAGTAGATTAAGGACATGTCGCTTACAGAAATAACAAATACATTCACTATCTATCACACCACCCAAACACGCATGTCATCTGGTCAAACCCTCCCTTCCCAAGCCACCTCATGATATGATCATCTGTTGTTAAATGCTGTCAAGTTATAGCCAACTCATAGTGACTCTATGAATGAAAGACCTGAACACTTGTACAACTTTCATCATGTCTCCAAATTCATAGATTTTCCAGAGGGTAGTGGATTCCACTCCTGCTTCTAAGTTTGTTTTAATCAGGGAGTTCCACCAAACACTGTCCATCATTGGTAACCATTATCACATTTGACATATCAGTTTCACAGTGTTTAGCATCACAGCAACCATGAGTTACCTTTGTATAGCAAATTTACAGACCAATGCTATACCAATTAGAGGAATGATATTTTGTTTGTGTTTTTTTTTTACATTTTTTATTATTATTAATTTCAATGAACATCTACAGAGATTTTGGAATTCCATTCATTCATTGCTGCATTTTCTCCCCACCCCCCCCCCCCCCCCCCCCCCCCTAGTTCACTCCTCTCCTTGAAAAGCAAAAGAAAAACTCCTTCATTGGTACACAATACCACCCCCCGCATACCCCCACCCCAAGTATACTACATTCTGCAACCCTCATTCCGGACTCTTATGATAATCATAATGCAGTAGAATATATTAATTTTAAACTGTTCTCTCCCTCATCAGCTTCAATGCAGTAAACATAATTTATCCAGTTTTTCTCAGTCTTACCCCTACCCCAATGTCAGCCTCATTCTACAACAGTGGCACCATATAATATTTGTCCTTTTTGACTGAGATATTTCACTCAGCATAATGTCCTCCAGGGTCACCCATTTTGAATGATATTGCATGAGTTCCTTGTTTTTCAATGCAGCGTAATATTCCCTTGTGTGAATATACCACAGCTTCTCTATCCATTCGTTTGTTGATGGGCACTTAGGTTGTTTTCAACTCCTTGCTATTGTGAACAAAGCTACAATAAACACTGGTGTTCATATATCTGCTTTGATGTCGTTTATGGTCTCTTTAGGGTATATTCCCAGTAGTGGAATTGCTGGATCAAATGTCATCTCTATTTGCAACTTTTTGAGAAAATGCCACACCACTTTCCAGAGTGGTTGCACCATTTTACACTCCCACCAACAGTGAATAAGTGTTCCAGTCTCTCCACAACCTGGCCAGCATTTGTTGCTTGCTGTTCTGTTAAATTTTGCTAGTCTTACTGGAGTGAAATGATATCTCATGGTTGTCTTGATTTGCATCTCTCTCAGGGCTAGGGATTTTGAACATTTCTTCATGTGCTTGTTGGCCATCTGAATGTCTTCCTTGGTGAAGTGTGTGTTCATATCCTGTGCCCATTTTTCAATTGGATTATTCTCCTTTATCTTGTTGTGATGCTCGAGTATTTTATAAATTCTAGATATAAGTCCCTTGTCTGACATGTCATTACCAAAAACTTTTCCCCAGTCTGTGGCTTCCCTTTTTACCCTGTTGGAGAAGTTTTTGGATGTGCATAGGGATTTACAAAATTCTGTTGGATTTCTTTACAGTGACAAAGAGAATACAGAGCTGGAGTTAAGAAAAAACAATACCCTTCACAATAGCTAATCACAAGATAAAATATTTGGGAGTAAATATAATTAGAAGCACAAAGGATCTATTCAAAGAAAATTACAAAACATTACTACAAGAAACAAAAAGAGACCTGGAGAAGTGGAAGAATATCCCTTGCTCATGGATAGGAAGACTCAATGTTGTGACAATGGCAATACTACCAAAGGCAATTTACATGTTCAATGCAATCCCAATACAAATACCAATCCCATTCTTTAAGGAGATGGAAAAGGCAATCTCCAGCTTCATTTGGAATGGAAAGAAGCCCCTAATAAGCAAAGCACTCCTTAAAAATAGAAAAAAATGTAGGAGTCATCTCACTCCCTGATTTCAAATCCTACTACACTGACATGGTGGTTAAGACAGCATGGTACTGGTACAATGACAGACACATAGATCAATGGAATAGAATTGAGAACCCAGAAATCAGCCTATCTATTTACGGTCAACTGATTTTTGACAAGGAGATGAAATCAGTTTAGGTGGGTAAATGACAGCCTTTTAAACAAATGGTGTTGGCAAAATTGAAAAAACTATCTGTAGAAAAATTAAACAAGATCCACATCTCAGTCCATATACAAAAACCAACTCAAAGTGGATCATGGACCTAGGAATAAAACCAAGGACTATCAACTTCATTCAAGAAAAGCTTGGAAGAACTTTAGTAGTCCTAATACACAACATAAAGAGTCTTCCAAGTATCCTAAAAAATTTAGAGGAATGTTTGACCAGAAACAAATGTGTTTTTTAAATAGAAGAATTAATACAATCAACTAAGGCCAATGTCTAGTAAATACTGCACCTAATTCACACACACACACACACACACACACACACACACACACACACACACACACATCAAACCTCTGTAGAGTCAGGCTGCTTCAGAATACTTAAATTCTGAATACCAGCCCCATACTGGTGACCAAATGCATTTTTAAATAGAAGGCCAAATACAATCATCTCAGCCAATGGCCAGTAAACACTGCACATAAATTATCACCCTCCTCAAAAAAAGAAAGAAAGAAATCAAACCTCTGTAGAGACAGGCAGCTGCTTCAGAATACTCAATCTAGAAAGCAATTTATTTTGTATGTTAAATTATTTATGCCTGAATAGTAAATCAGAGAGCTATGGTGGCTTTGTTGTAAGAAACTGCATTGTAATCCGGGTTTCGAATGCACAGAGTTCAAATCTACCACCACTCTGCAGGAAAAAGATGGACAATCTCCTCCTGTATGATTAACTACATATGCAAACCCATCAGAGAGTCAGCTATGAGTAAGTTCTGACTTAATTATACATAATAAGAAAGAAAATATTCATCAGTATTATCGTAAGAAGGAATACAACTATGGCACGAGAATTTACTATGTACCACTCCAACAAAATATAATTATGAAAACTTTCCCTACTTCTGATTTTCTTTAGAAAGTTTTTTAAAAAATATATACCCTGAAACACTCAACTGCATCAACTACCTTATTCACAAAGACTTAACTTGGATGGTGCTACTCATAGTAGCTCTATGAGAACCAGATTGACACTTTGCCCTATTCTGCACCTTCCTCACAATATCCTTTACTATCAATCATACTGTTGCAGTCACTGTGCAGCCTATAGGGAGCTGCACTGCTAACTCAAAACTGTGGCTCTCGAGTAGTTCAAATCCAACAGCAGCTCCAAGGGAGAAAATTGGAAAATCTGCATGCAATATACAACCTCCTGAGAACCTTCTAGGGGGCCTGCTATGAGTCAGTTCTGTTCCATCACTATATGAATACATCTTATTCCTTTCTTTCTCTAACCCTCCATGTATACCAGCAACATGTTTTCTTTTTTTTCCCCCAAGGACTAGCTCCTCCTCACACCATGTCAAAAGAATATGAGATGAAGTATCACCATCCTTGCCTCTAAGGAATACTCTAGTTGCACTTTCTCTGAGACTTTTTGGTTCTTTTGGAAGTCCATGGGATATTCAGTATTATTCATCAATATCACAGTTCAAAGTCATCGTTTCTTATTCTGTCACCCTAATTCAATGTTCGACCTTCACATGCATATGAAGCAATTGAAAATATCATGGCTTGAATTAGTTCTACCTTAGTCATTAAATTGGCATGCTTTCTCTTTAATACTTTGGAGTTTCTTGACTATAATTTTTTCCAATATAACATGTGTTTTGATTTCTTGAGTACTGCTACCATGAGTAGTGATTGTGACCCAAGTAAAAGTAAATAATTGACAATTTCTTTTTTCCATCTATCATGGCATTTCCTACTGGTTCAGTGATGGGGTTTTTGTTTTCTTGATGTTGGAAGGTAATACATACTGGAGGCTGTTGCATCAGAAAGCTGGACAATGACTAGGGATGATAGAAGGAGAATTGATGCCTTTGAGCTCTGATGTTGGAGAAGAGTATTGAATATACCCATGGACGGCTAGGAGAATAAACAAGTTTGTCCTGGAGAGGGTGAAGCCAGGCTGCTCTTTGGAGCTAAGGTTTCTGAAGCTTTGTCTGACATATTTTGGACATGTTACAAGGTGGGATCAGTCCTTGGAGAGAGACATCATGCTTGGGAGGGTGGAGGAACAGCACAAGAGAGGACGATGCTCAGTGAGGTGGATTGATTCAGGGACTGGAACCATGAGGACAGGTGTATCAGAGACAATAAAATTAGCATGGGATAGAGCAAAGTTTAGGGCTGTTGTGCAAAGGATCATTATGAGTCACAGGCAACTCGATGGCATATGACAACAACAACAATGGTATCTTCAGTGAAGCTTACAACTTTTCTTTCAGTCTCTGCTTCTTGTTCATGTACTACTTCCTAAAATGGTTCAGTGACTAAAATGATATCTTCTGGAATAATTGAATGGCAAAATAATTCTTTTTTTTTGAACAGTGTGAATTCCTTACATTTTTGTTGTTGACACTTGCATCACTCTTGGAATCTTAGACCTGAGTTTTATCTTCAGTTATTTCAGCTTGAGAAAGGTGAAACTTGATCTTCTATTTTGGTTTTATAATATGTGGTCCTTGCACACTTCATGATAATATTTTTCTTTGTCTTCTTGATCTTCCATTTGTAAATATTTCATTTAACTCTTTTATGCCATTACTTCTTCCTTTTGCTTTAACTTTCTGCAGTGTAATTTTCAGACTCTCTTCAGATTTTCATTTTGATCTGTTCTTTCTTTCCTGCCACTTTAATGGCATTTTTCCTTTCAACATGCATGATATCCTGCTGTCATCCCACAACTCATGAGTTTTCAGTCATTAAAGTTCAATTCAGTGCATCAAATAAACTTTTAATAGGGTTGGTTAATTCAACTGTAATACACTCAAGTATGAATTTTTTTATCTAGTGAAATTGTTTTCATTTTTCTTTTCACCTTCAGTTAAAATTTTTCTATGACTAATGAATAGTCTGTTTCACTGCCTTGTACTCATATTGAACTTTTATTCCTCATATGAACTTCTCAGAAATTTAGTTTATTTGATTTGTACACATTCCATCTGTGAGGTCCAAGTGTGTAGTTGTCATTTATGTCTTTTTAAAAATATATTTGCAATGAAAACAAGTTCCCATCATGTGTTCTCTGGTCTCATTTCTATCATCACAGCAATATTCTCTAAGTACCAATTTTGTTTCCAAATTTTGTATTCCATCAACAACTATTTATTGTAGGGTTTTATCAATTTTAGGCAATAGAAGTTGATAAAAATCTTTAATTTCCTTATCTTTGTCTATAATTGTGTGCACATAAATTTGTATAATATTTTAACAGGTCTTCCTTATATACTTATTGATACAACTTCAGTATTAATAACATTATACCTCATGATAGATTTTGAAATGATCTTATTTATCATCAATAAAACATCATTCTTCCTATATATGGCATTCCCATATTAGTAGGCCATAAGATTAATTTAAAATGGCTAATAGCACTATAATCCTGCATACTGCTACCTAAAATGAGTCCCTAAAATGAGTCTTCAATCTCATCAGTAACCTTATCCGCAATCAGCGATATTTAGATGGCACTACCTCACTTACTGAGAGCCAAGAGGATTTGAAAAACTTATGGTAGAAAATCAAAGACTATAGCTTTAGTATGGATTACACTTTAATAAGAAGGAAACAAAAATTCTCACAATTGAGCTAAAAAGCAGTATCTCTGCAAACAGAAAAGATTAGGCAATGCTTTAATTTTATTGGATCAACAAACCAACCCCTACAGAAACAAAAGTTAAAATATCAAACAACATATTATATTGGATGAAGGTGCTGTCAAGAGCCTGTTTAAAATATAAAAGATTAAAAGTGCTTTTAAGATCAAGTACATCTGACCCAAGACACTTTCGATACAGTTGCTTCATATGCATGTAGAAGTCAAACAACGAATAAGGAATACTGAAGAAAAATATAAGCACTTGAATTATAAAAGAATGGTAAATATGCAATGGACTGTCAAAAGAACAAATAAATCCATTTTGGAAGAACTTCTTCCATGGTGTTCAAGGATAGTGAGCTTCTGTATATTTTGAGCCTGTTATCAGGAGGGGCTACTCTCTGAAAAACGGCATCATGATGTAAAAGTCGAGGAGGGTCAGTGAAAGATAGAAGGCCCTAAATGAGAAAGATTGGCACTGTGACCACAATAATGACTTTAATTAAAGAAAGAAGGTCTTGTGAGGCTGGTCCAGGATTCAGTGGAGTTTCATTCTGTTGGACGTAAGTTACTCTGAGGTCATTGAAACTTAGACCCAACTTGATAGAGTTAAATAGTAATCTTTGAGAAAAAGACAATTTTGTGAATCATTTGAATGTATTTAATTACTACTTTAAGAGAGAAAAATGTATCACTGTTTATTTTTTTTTTTCATCTTAACTTGGATATTCCTAGAGATGTGGTTCTATTTTTACAGGCCCCAATTTTAGATAAATCGGCATAATAGGGGAGGATTTACAAAAAGGCAAGTCAAAAGATTAATGCATATAAAATTAGTATAGAAAGAGCCAGGAACATTTTTCCCCACAGAGACATGAGATAACCTTTTAAACAATAGCCTTCAAATACATGCCTATTTATTCTAATGGCTAATGGGCAGGTGATTGTAAAGTCAAGCTGAAGGAACAGACAAGAACTATGTCAT
Source organism: Elephantulus edwardii (assembly GCF_000299155.1). Lineage (NCBI taxonomy): Eukaryota > Metazoa > Chordata > Mammalia > Macroscelidea > Macroscelididae > Elephantulus > Elephantulus edwardii. Next base: position 2,299,350 of record NW_006400081.1, on the reverse strand, counting down.
CACAGGCCTTTTATTACAGCACCAATCTCTGAATTCATTATTCCTTTTCTACTTTTATGCCCTACACTTAGCTCTCCTCACAGTGACGTCAAATTATGTCACTCTTTTTCTCAAAATTTTCCCTTAACTTTAGAACTGTTGTTGTTTCCCTTTGAGTCAGAATCAACCCATAGTTGACCCTCCAGTGGGTTTCCAGAGACAATATTTGCAGAGATTGTCCATTTTTCTCCCATAGAATTGTTGGTGGATTAGACCACATACCTTTGCATTGGCAGCACAAATAATCACCACAAACCAAAAGGTTGATCATTTTAATACACCAGCAGCTGCACAGGAGAAAGATGGGCAGTGTCCTCTTATGAGAATTTACAACCTTAGAAACCCAATGCACAATTATTATGAGTTGGAGTGACTCAATGACAGTGCACTTTTGGCTTACTGTCATAGCCACAGATTCATGTAATCTCCTCTGTCTGTCTTTCTGGTTTACCTTCTTCAGTTGACCCCACATGCCCCCTTCGATCCTTTTAGGCTTCTAGATGGCCTCTCAAAGTGTAAATGAGGAATTTCTCCCAGCTGTGTTTGTTTGCCTGGAATCCTCTTTTAGAACACCCTTTATCATTCACTCATTCCCTTTTCCGCTTAGATGTTAGGTAGAATGAGTGTAAAAATGAGCACAGCTGCAGTGCAGAACATACTCACTTGTCATGCCAAAAAATTAAGAAGACATTTATTTGGCCAACCAAATGGAAGAGACATATGCTTATATCCATTTCATTTAAAAAAGTGATCCAAGAATTATATCAATTATTGAACAATCTCGTTAACATGACAAAATAGGTCAGAATAATGTGGCATAGGATTCAGAGTGAGACTCATCAACAACCTGTGTTTATGCCGATGACACAATCTTGAATGCACAAAGTGACGAATATGTAAAACGCTTTACTGCAAAGAAAAGACTTCAATATGTGTCATGTCTCAGCATAAAGAAAACAAAATTCTTAACAGATGGACTAGTAAGCAACAGCATGATAGAGAAAAGGCTGATTTTTGTCAAGTACATAATATTGCTTGAGTCTACCATCAAAAACCACAAAAGCAGCCATGATGAAATCAACCAATAAATTGCAGTGAGCAAATCAACCAACAGACTTTTTAAGGTGTTAAAGTGCAAAGACATTATTCTGAAGATTTAAGTGCACTTGATCCTAGTCATAATATGTTCAATTGCTTCATATGTGTGTGACGTTTGGACAATGATTAAGGAAAAGAACTGATGCCTCTGTATTGTAATATTGGTAAAGAATGTTTGTTACACCTTGGACCAAGATGAATCGCATATGAGACTCTGAATATTGCACTAGAGTGTTGAGAAGCCAAATCAAAGGGAAGAAATTAAGGAATTGAACAGAAAATTTCAAAGGGCAGTTTGGGAAGATAAAGCAAAATATTCAGAAAATCAAAACTGCTAACTTAGCATTTCTTAAACAAGGTTTTGAAGAACAAAATCATGTGAAGAGTTGCAATACTTTAGAATGCTTTGGGCAGAATATTAAATGATCTAAGAAGCATTAAAAAAGATGGAAGGCGTATACAGAGTCACTGTGCCAAAAGGAATTGGCTGACACAGAAGAATTTTATGAAACTATGTATGAATTTCAGGCAAGTGCCTTTGATGATAAAGAAGTTCAAACTACTCTGAAAGAATTGGCAAAAAACAAGGCTTCAGGAATTGATAACATATCAAGTGACATAGTTCAACAGACACTGCCCTGGATGTGCTCACTAAGTTGTACCAAGGAATCTGGAGGACAGCTACCTGGCCAACTAACTGACTGGAAGAGATCTATATTTGTTCTCATTCCAAAGAAAGGTGACCAGACAGAGTGTGGAAATTATTGAATAATATCATTAATATCACATACAAGCAAGATTCTGCTGAAAATTATCCAAAAACAACTGGAACAGAACATCAACAGAGAACTTCCAGATGTGCAGGCTGGTGTTAGAAGAGGCCATGGTACTAGGGATATTATAGCTAATGTTAGATGGATCGTGGCTTAAAGTAGAAAGTATTAAATGAATGTCTATATGTTTCATTGACTATGCAAAGGTGTTTGACTTTGTGGGTCACAACAAACTGTGGCTGATTCTAAGAAAAATGTGAATCCCAGAACATTTGTGCTTAAGGGAAAACTATACTTGGACCAGGAGGTCAGAACAGAGCAAGGAAATACTGCATGGTTCAAAATCAGGAAGGCTATGCACCAGGGATGTATCTTGTCTCCACACCTTTTCAGTTTATATGCAGAACAGATCTCAGACAGGAGGCTGAGCTCTATGAAGAGGAATGTGGTATTAGGATTGGAGGAAGACTCATCAACAACCTGTGTTACGGAGATGACACAACTCTGCTTGCTGGAACTGAGGAAGACCTGAAGCACTTGATGCAGAAGGTCAAGAACCAAAGCCATCAAAAAAAACCCAAAAAACAAAAAACCAAAGCCATCAATACGAATTGAAGCTTAATATCAAGAAAACAAAGATTCTCACCACTGGGTCAATTGGCAGCTTTATGATAGATGGTGAAGAGATTGAGATTGTTAACAGCTTTAGTTTGCTTGGCTCTAATCCCCCTTGTTGGTATCAGTGGCCAGGAAATCAGAAGACAAATTGCATTGGGAAAATCCACTGTCAGAGACATTTCCAGAGTACTGAAGAGCAACAATATCAGTCTGGAGACCAAGGTGTGCCTGATAGAGGCTACAATTTTCACAATTTCTTGCTCTGTGCCAGAGAAGTGGACAATGACTAGAGGTGATAGAAAGAGAATTGATGCCTTTGAGTTGTGGTGCTGGAGAAGAGTATTGAATGTACTGTGGACTGCCAGGAGAACAAACAGCTTCATCATACAGAGGGTGAAATCAGGCTGCTCCTTGGAGGCAAGGATTCTGATACTTTGTCTGACATACTTTGGACATGTTGCAAGGAGGGACTAACTAGTCCTTGGAGAGGGGCATCATGCTTGGAAGGGTGGAGGGACAGAGAAAGAAAGGAAGACCATTTATAAGAAGGATTGATTCAGTGACTGGGGTAACGAGTGTGGGTGTGACAGAGACAGTGAAGTTGGCACAGGATAAAGCAGGTTTCAGGCCCTTTGTATATAGAGTCACTATGAGCTGCAGGTGATTCCTTGGCACTTAAGAAAATAACAACATACCAGGCCCTGACAATAAGCCCAAATAAGTCTGTCGTTGAAGATGCAGAAAGATAGTCCTTAAAAGCACTTTGGGTTTATTACCAAGAGGCACCAGTTCTTAGAAAAAGATATTATGCTTGGAAAAGCTGAGAATCAACAAAAGAAGAGATGTTCTAAGAGATGAATTGATGCTGTGACCATAATTTGTGAGGATGGCACACGATTGCACAAGGTCTTGTCTGTGTCCAATAGAGTCACTCTAAGTCAGAGCAAGGTTAACAAACCAAATCACAACATCAACCATATTTTCATATCCTGTCTTACAATTCTTTAAAGTTTTTCATATCTTATGACATTCACATATTTTAATATGAACATATTTATATGTAGACCCCACTTTTGAAAAGCATGCTTTATAAAACTTTGTTTTATAAAAAGCCTTATATTAACAATTGTTCTCACTAAATGAAATATAAGGGGGGGGTCACTGTAAAGAAAACACACAAAATAAGAACTGGAATTCAGAATTTATTGCAGTAAAACTTAGAGGCATCATGAATCAATCACCAACAAGTACCATAGCTCTGAACTGTGTCTGTGAACATGCTATATTAGAGGGTTTTTAAAAATCCTATATGTAATTAAGGGAGATCTAGTGGCTTAGTGGTAAGGACCTTTGCTGCAATCTCTAAAGCACATAGTTCAAATCCAACAGATGTTCTGCAGGAGAAATATAGGCAGTCTCCTCCTGTATGATTAATTGCTTCTGAAAACTTGCTGGAAGGTCTATTATGAGTTGGTTCCAACTTAGCAGTACACAACAACAACAACATGTTATTTGTTTTGAGCTGGTAGGGCTTAGTCTAGATATTGTTATTGTTACGTACCATCGACTGAGAACTGACTCATAGCTGATCCTTCAATATGTTTTCAGAGGCAGCAAAATGCATTGGAAAAGATACACAATCATTTCCCCACAGAGCAGCTGGAGGGTTTGAACCTCTTGTTCTTGGATTGGCAGGACAACTCCCTACCACCAACCCACCAGAGCTCCCAATCTTAGGGGTTTCAGAGGGTACAAAAATTTCCCCCACATAAATAAGTAGTAATTGCTTCTTTTATTTATACCATTTCAGCTTGTTGTTGTTGCTGTGTACCATCGAGTCAGAACCAACCCATAGCTGACCCTCCAGCAGGTTTTCAGAGTCTGTTAATGGCATCCTTCTCCCATAACATTTCAGCTTAGAAAATGTTTAATAGAAACATGATATTTTCATATTTAGGGAACATTCCTCAACCTTTCTGTATACACATGTGTTCACCTTGACTTTATAATCTATTAGGCACGAAAATGTAAGTTTAACATGGGTAGAGCCCCCCACTCTTCATTAACTAGAATGTCCTGCATGTCCAGAATAATGTCACATCCATAGTGGGAATCCAGTAAATATTTATTAACTTATTGGCTAAATGAAATGAATGAATACATGTTCTGTACTCAACTTCCTTAAGAGCCCACTGGATGACTAAGTTACTTACTTTCACTAATCAGATGGAATATATAGATTATCTTACAATAGAACATGAATCTTCTGTTGTAACTGAATTATGTCCACCAAAACATCAGATTTAAGTCCTGATTTCCATACTTGTGAAATAATGCTATCCAAAACTAAGGTTTTGGGCTTATGTTGCTGTTGTTTTGTTCGTGAGGACTCAGTATATCTCAGAATATATAATAGAGTATTTCCTATATTTAATGGTGCATTATGGAGCTCTGGTGGCTCAGTGGTAAAGAATTGCACTAAAAACCTGAAGGCACATCGATTGAATCCACTAGTCACTCCTTGGGAGAACAAAGAGAAGTCTCCTTCCATGCAATTTACAGGCTCTGAAATCTGGCTGGAGGGTCAGTAATGGGCCAGTTCCAACTCAATTTACATAATAACAAATTGTGCATTTGGCTGCTAACCAAAAGACTGGCAGTGTGAATCCACCCTCCACTCTATAGGACAGTAATTAGCACTCTCCACCTATAAGGATTTACAGCCTGGGAAAGCTAGGAGAGAGGCATCATAAGCCATACTGATTTGACAGTGTGATTTGATTTAATTTGTTAATTACTCATGAGGACACAGAGATGAGAAAGGAAGACACCTGGGTGAAGGTAGATCAAAAAGTCATAAAGGAACATAAGATGTGTGGGCAACAGGAACTGAGACAAATACTTCCTCCCCAGAAACATCAGAGAGAGCCTTCCCCAATAGACAGAGTCCTTCATTTAGTCTACCACCCTAAACTGTAGGAAACCAATTTTACACTTTTCTTGGATTTTTTTACTACCACTTACTGGTGGGATTTGTGCTATACAGTAGCTCTAGAGAATGAAAAACAAAAAGAGAAATCCCTATTATTTTTAAGTTCAATCTGGTCCTATAGCCACAAGACTTCTTGTTGTATACACTATGGTACAGAAAAGATTATCTACAGAAAAGATCTGACTCTAGTAATATTGAAAGGAAATAATATTGAGGATGAGATTTCAAGAAATTTAAAATTTTACTCAAGCTAGTGGAGGTCTGAGCCATCAAACCGGGATCTGCTAGGGGCAGGAGGCGGGAGATGCTGGAAGGGCAAGGGGAGGAAATTGAGCTGGATGCTAGCAAAGCAGGGGCCATGGTGGGAACAAAACACATGTGCCTAAACTGGTGGCAGGCTGGACCAACCACCAACTTACCTGAATAATGGGGAAGGCCTCTTATCTGCTTTTTTGGGGAAAATGCTTGTCTGTCAAATATTGTTGAGAGTCAAGTAACCCAAATTAAGAGAGGATACGATTAAGAATTGGCCATGCACTCCTGAAACAGCAGGCCTTAGAAAATGCTACATATAATAAAGCATATTTAGAGTAGACTAACAGATATGTCACCAGAGGCAGAACCTTCTTACTGGGAATCATAAAGGGGGAGGAATAGTTACAGACACTACTGATTGGAGTGTGGAATGGGAGAGGCATGAGTGTAGAAAGATGGAAGTTTGTTAAGGAAGAAATGGGATGGATAAATATATGATTAGGAGTTATACATATGACAACAGCCCAGAACAAGTATATCATTGCAGAGAGGACTGGGGTGAGGGTGGGGGAGTAAGTAATTGTGCAACAATTAATGAATTTTGTAAAAAAGTGATCTTTTTAAAAAGGAGAGGGGAAAGGAAAGGAGAACAGTAAAATGTGCAACAATGAATGAATGAGAATATAAATTCTCAATAGGTGTTCATTAAAATCGCAATTAAAATAAAATTTTATCTGAAAAAAAGGGAATTACCTGAAATTCACTCTACACTATGACACTGGGGGTCAGAATTCTCTTTGTAGTAACTAATTTGAATTTGATTTACTCTACTCAGTGTATAGTTGTTAATCTACACAACATTGCATGAGAGAGCTAACCTGCTTACCTTGCTAAACCACTATAGTAATGGAAGGGTGTAACTGGAAAATATCCAATCTGTTCTATGCTACCCATCACTTTGAAATTTCCACTTGGTATGTTTTCTATAATCAAAGTTGCAGTTTCTATGTCTTCTTGAGTGCATAATATGACTGCATAATAAATAATAAAGTAATTAGTGATCATGGATCTCTCTATATTAAAGAAAGCCTTTTCTAAATTTATTTAAAACTCTGCATCCGGTACTGCACCGTATAGCTCACTTAATGTGATATTTTCTTTGAGTGATTATTAACAGTAAATAGCATTTATTTATATTTTTATATGTTTTCCACAGTTTTACAATAACAAATTGAATATTAGTTTCAGTGAAAGCGGGTTTTTTTTTTACTATTTATAATTTCCTTGAGTTACTTTTTAAAAATCAAATTATAAAGAAAACCTAATATTCTATCTCTGTCTCTCTCTCACCCACAAAAGCACGTGTGTGTTTCCTTATAGAGAAAGAATAGATGAATGGGACCTTCTACGAATAAAATCCCTATGTGCATCCAAAAACTTCTCCAATAGGGTCAAAAAGGAAGCCACAGATTGGGAAAAAATATTTGGTAATGTCATGTCAGACAAGACACTTATATCTAGAATTTATAAAATACTGCAACACCACAACAAGATAAACAACCCAATTGAAAAATGGGCACAGGGTATGAACAGACACTTCACCAAAAAAGACATTCAGAATGATGGCCAACAAAAGTTCGAAATCCCTAGCACTAAGAGAATGCAAATCAAAACAACTATGAGATATCATCTCACCCCAGGAAGAATAGCAAAATTTAACAGAAAAGCAAACAACAAATGCTGACGAGGTTGCGGAGAAAGTGGAACCCTTATTCACTGTTGGTGGAAGTGTAAAATGGTGCAACTACTGTGGAAGGCAGTATGGTGCCTTCTCAAAAAGTTGCAAATAGAAATACCATTTGACCCAGTAAATGGTCTGGGAATATACCCTAAAGAAACCATAATCACCAACCAAGCAGATATATGCACACACATGTTTACTGCTGCTTTATTTACAATAGCAAGGCCTTGGAAACAACCTAAGTGCCCATCAACAAACAAGTAGGGAAGTTATGGTATATTCTCACAATGGAATACTATGCTGCATGGGGGGAAAAGGAACTGATGATATATTATACAAAATGGGTGACTCTGAAGGACATTATGCTGAGTGAAACATCTCAGTCACAAAAGGACAAATACTGAATGGTGCCACTGCTGTAAAAGGGGACTGACATCGGGGTTGGGGGAAGACTGAGAAAGATGGGATTAAATAATGCATACTGCATTGAAACAGATGAGAGAGAGAACTGTGTAAAAGGGATATATGATTAAGTATTATTGTCATGAATGGAGAATGAAGGCTGCATAGTGGAGTGGACCTGGGGATTGTTTGACAATGAAAGAATTTTTTCTTTTACTTTACAAAATGAAGGCTGCTTCGTGGAGTGGATTTGGGGGGGGAGGATTGTATAACAATGAAATATTTATTTTTATTTTTTTTTACTTTTCAAAGACAAGAGCGAGCTGAGTGAGGTTGGGCAGGGAGAAAAGTGCAACAAAGAATAAATGTAAATCCAAAGTCTCTGTAAACTTTCATTAAAATTAATAAACAAAATAAAATAAAAAGCTCCTACTGAGCGAGAGAGTTCAGGTTTGAGATGGCTTGTTGTTGTTTTTTTGAGTAATCCCAAAAGAATATCTAGTCACTTTTCTCCGGTTGCCATCTCTCAAACTCACAAAGGGATGCTTGATAACAAGGAAGACTGCTGCCTGCTTGCCTGCAAATATCCTTCATCTCTGCTCCCACTGCCACTCACTGTCAAGCTGCTAGAAAGGCTTTTCGCTTCTGAATTGTTACTTAGTGTTAAAGGCAAAGAATAAAAGGAAGACAGGTGCTTGTTGTTGAAAAACAACTAGGTCAAAATCAAGAAAATTGGTAAGAAAATATTAGTATGTACAGGAAATGAAATTTCATGTTTGTCATTGCACGGAAATATTTTTATATCTCCACATTTCCCTGTATAACTGTTAAGAATGGTTATACATGGATGAGTGATTGTGTGTGTACTCATGAAATGCCTGAGAACACACACATGCTTGGCCTACTTACATGACAAATTGAACAATTTTCTTCTGATTGTGATGGACACTGTCCCTCTGGTATCTCAGCTTTCTTGACAACACTAATTAAGAGGTTAAGCAGCAGAATGCAATATAAATTTTATTAATATAAAATCCCTCCAACATAAAAATATAAAATTCCCTCTGTAAGATTTCCTTATATAAATTTACTATCAAAAGGGCTCAGACTTTTAACTAAAATAAATGAAACAAGTACACAGTTGTTCATGTATCCCTTTATATTATTGGTTGATCTTGATTCACTGAAAGCATAAAGAAATCCTCAGTTTATCCACACTTTTTTTTTTTTTTTTTTTTTTTTTAGTTTATCCACACTTAGAGTTATCTTGTACATGTATATCAGAGATCAACCCTGTAGTACTGACTGAATATAAAATGGTTGATTAAGATCTAATATTGAATCTAAGATACTCTTAGCACTTTCAGTATATACATCTTATCAATTGTAAATCTGCATTGTTATACAATTATTTTTAAATACAAGTCTCTTCTATATTCTTATGTTGTTATTGTTGTGCGCATGGGGTCATAATCTACTCACAGCTGACCCTCCAGTAGGTTTCTAGAGGCTGTAAATTGTACAGAAGGAGATTGCCCATCTTTCTCCTGTGGAGCCACTGTGGATTCAGTGCAACGACTCACCCACTAGGTTGCCAGAGTTCACTGTGTATGCTTAAGTTACTTTTAGGTATTGTCAAGTCAAGCACAATTCAGAGAGACTCTATGAACAATAGATCTGAATCCTGTTCTATCCTGCACCATTCTCACACTTCCTCACACATATGAGCCCATTGCAGCAGTCAGCATGTCAATCCACTTTCTCTCCTTTGCTAACCCTCCACCCATGCCAGCATCATGTCCCTCTCAAGGAATGGCGCCTTCTAGCAACATACCCAAACTATGTGAGACAAAGGCTCATCATTCCTGCCTCCAAAGAGTACTCCAGCTATACCTTCTCCAAGATATATCTATTTTTTTCTTTTGGCCATCCATGGGATGTTAAGTGCTTTTCTCCAGCACCACAACTATCAATGAATGTGTATACTTATACACAACCTACAATAATTCTCTTTTTTCTTTTTTTACATTCAGCAGAAGTAAGTACAGAAAAGATGTGCTCTTTGGTCACTGAAGAGTCAATCACTTTTAGATCCTTGTGAGATGCTCATCAGCACTAATTTTTACTTAAGTGTATAACACAGCACTGAAGGTTGTGACATATACCAATGTTCTATATTTGATCTTACATAAGAGACATTCGTCAACCTATTCTTTCACTTATCCAATAAATGTGTATATATATATATATACACACACGTATACACATGTATACACATATACATACCTATACATATATGCATATATGCACACATATATATACTTGATGCATGTATACATATGTATGTACATACATACATATATACATACATATATATACTGAATGGCTGCTATATGTGAACCACTGTTAGAGGCAGTAAACATAGTAAACAGGGTTTCTCTAAGGCAAACTGAAGAATGAAGATGAGAAAGGTCTGGCTGGAGAAGGTAACATAAACTCAATCTCTAAAAACAGATATTTCATTGTTGTTATGTGCCATCGAGTCACTTGCACAACAGCGCTAAACTCTGTCCTGTGCCGGTCTTATTGTCTCTAGAATGAACCTGTTTGTTTTCTTAGCAGTCCATGGTACATTTAATCCTCTTCTCCAGAACAACTCAAAGACATCAATTTTTCTGTCCTCCCAAGTCATTGTCCAACTCTCTGATGCATAACAAGTGATTGCAAAGACCATGGCCTGTATCAGGTGTACTTTAGTCACTAGAGTGACACCATTGCTCTTCAGTACCCTGGAGAGGACCCTAACAGCAGACTTTCCCATCACAATATGTCTTTCAATTTCCTGACTGCTGGTGCCAAGAGTGTTGACTGTGGAGCCAGGAAAACTAAAGCTGTGAACAATCTCAATCTCTTCACCAATCCTGATGCCATTACTAAAGATTTTTTCCAGTCTGTTGATTTCCTTTTTACCCTGTTAGAGAAGGTTTTTTATGTGCATAGGGATTTGATTCTTAGAAGGCCCTATTAATCTATTTTATTCTTTCCTGGTTTATTGCTGCATTATTCACAATAGCAAAGAGGGGGAAGCAACCCAAGAGCTCATCAACAAATGAATGGATAGAAAAATTATGGTATATGCATACAATGGAACACTACACAGCATTGAAAACAGGGAACTCATAAAATATTACACAACTTGGGTGATCTGGGGGACATGCTAAGTAAAATATCTTAGTCACAAAAGGACAAATACTGCATTACACGACTGTTATGAAACAGGATTGACATGGTGATTAGGGGAAACTAAAAAAAGAGGGGATAAATAATGAACATTGCATTGGAACAGATGAAGGAAACAAATGTTTAAAAGGAATATAGGATTAGGCATTGTTTGTATGACAATAGTCCAGAATAAGGGGTGTATAGCAAAGTTGACTGGGAGAGAGGTGGGTGATGAGGGAGGAAATTATGCAAAAATGAACAAATTCATTTTTTTAAGTGAATGGGACAGGGGGTTGGGAGGAAAATGTACAACAATGAATGAATAAAATTTCAAATTTTCTGTAAACTTTTGTTAAAATTCACAATACAAAAATAAAAAATACCCCATAAAATATGTAAAGCTGGCAATAGACGTTATCATTTTTGCATAAAATATATTGAAAAGGGTATGTAGGCTTTCCCACTGCAGCAGAAAAAGATTCAAATAATTTGCTAAAGCGCCTGCTGCAGAGTGTCAAGGTTTGCAGCCTACAATATGGATTGAGGCTCAATGTCAAGAAGACAAAGATTCTCACCACTGGACCAATTGGCAGCATCAGGATGGATGGTGAAGAGACTGAGATTGTACACAGCTTTAGTTTGCTTGGCTCCACAGTCAACAGTCTTGGCACCAGCAGCCAGGAAATTAAAAGGCGCATTGCCATGGGAAAGTCTGCTGGTAGAGACCTCTCCAAAGTACTGAAGAGCAATGGTGTCTCTCTGGAGACTAAGGTGCATCTGATAAAGGCCATGGTCTTCGCAATCACTTGTTATGCATCAGAGAGTTGGACAATGACCAAGGAGGATAGAAGGAGAATTGATGCCTTTGAGCTGTGGTGCTGGAGAAGAGTATTGAGAATACCATGGACTGCTAGGAAAACAAACAGATTTGTCCTGGAAAGGGTTAAACTGGGTGGCTCCTTGGAGGCACGGATTCTGAGGCTCCGTCTAACATACTTTGGACATGTTGTGAGGAGAGACCGGTCCTTGGAGAGGGACATCAAGCTTGGGAGGGTGCAGGGACGGCGCAGGAGAGGAAGGCCCTCTATGATGTGGATTGATTCGGTGACTGGGATAATTGGGATGGGAGGGTCGGAGACAGTGCGATTGGCACAAGACAGAGTGGAGTTTAGGGCTGTTGTACATAGGGTCGCTATGAGTCGCAGGCGACTCGATGGCACATAACAACAGCAACAACAATTAATCTTCTGATTTCTTAGCTGCTGGTACCAAGAGTGTTGATTGTGGAGTCAAGCAAACTGAAACTAATAACAATCTCAGTCTCTTCACTGTCTATCATGATGCTGCCAGTCCCAGAAGTTATTTATCACTGACAATTTTCATATTACAGAGGAACTTCCAGACTGAGACCAATGAGTAAGAAAGACCGACTAAATTACTTCAGAAAATCATCCAGTGGAAACTATGTAGGTTGCAGTAGACTGTTACCTACTTCAGTACAGTAAGCTAAGACAACATAGAAGATGATATAGCACTAGACTAATTTTTTTTCATGTTTTTCTCAAGACTATTGTCAGTTGAGATCAACTCAGATGGCAATGAAAAATATCCACACCTTACAAATGGAAACCATAAAATTCTGGGAAATGAGCCATATACAATTGAATTAATGGTATGTAGGAGTAGGAATACATAGGTACATAGTACATGGTGTCTCTCTGGAGACTAAGGTACGCCTGATACAGGCCATGGTCTTCGCAATCACTTGTTATGCATCAGAGAGTTGGACAATGACCAAGGAGGATAGAAGGAGAATTGATGCCTTTGAGCTGTGGTGCTGGAGAAGAGTATTGAGAATACCGTGGACTGCTAGGAAAACAAACAGATTCGTCCTGGAAAGGGTTAAACCGGGTGGCTCCTTGGAGGCACGGATTCTGAGGCTCCGTCTAACATACTTTGGACATGTTGTGAGGAGAGACCGGTCCTTGGAGAGGGACATCATGCTTGGGAGGGTGGAGGGACGGCGCAGGAGAGGAAGGCCCTCTATGAGGTGGATTGATTCAGTGACTGGGATAATTGGGATGGGAGTGTCAGAGACAGTGTGATTGGCGCAGGACAGAGTGCAGTTTAGGGCTGTTGTACACAGGGTCGCTATGAGTCGCAGGCGACTCGACGGCACATAACAACAACAACAACAGATTCAAGAAGTTTCTGATGGCTGGAACATAGTGAAAACAATAAGGGACAGGGAGGGCCCTGAAAAAAAAAAGAATTTGGAGCAAGACATTTAATTATATAAATACATAAAATAAGAAATTAGTTAAATAACATATAGAGTCACCTATGATTCGTTGGCACTTAATGACAATGAGAGAGCACAGTTGGCCTAATGGACAGAAAGTGATGCTACCAAGCCAAAGGTGGATGATTTTAATCTGCATCCCTGAGACCTGATTTAATTGTTTTTGGTCAAACATTCTTCTAGGTGGTATAGCATTGGTCTGTCGATTGCTGTACAGAGGTAACTCATGGTTGTTGTGATGCTGAGCATTGTGACCTTGATGTACCAAATGCGATTGATATTTGTCACCTTCGGTGGACAGTGTTTGGTTTGATGGAGCTCCCAGATTAAAACAAGCTTGGAAGCAGGAGTGGCATCCACTTCCAAAATAGTTTGCTTCCGCAAAAACCTATGAACTTGGAGAAACGAAGAAAGTTATACAAGTGTTTAGGTCTTTTGTTCATAGGGTCACTATGAGTCACCTACAACTCAACAGCGCTTAACAACAACAACAACAGTGTTCTGTGTCTCTCTTTGGGGGGGAGGGGCTGGGAATGGGAGATGTATGTGAATAAAGGCCTGGTGGTCTACTCACTAAAGCCACTGGACCTATGGATTGCAATGATCCAGTTATCATTATGGGAATGATAGAGTCAGACAAGGATTTATTCTGGTGTACATGGGTTACTATGAGTCATGGACAGACTTAATGGCACATATATCACACACAAAACACAAATATAACATTATATTTAAAGAAAGGAAAAGATTTACGCCAAATTCTTATCATAAACCAATGAATGAAATGACTAAAATATAACATAATTTGACTATATAGAAATCAAGAAACACAGTCCATGATAACTCTTAGATCAAAGAAGAAAATATATGCTATTTTAAAAGTATAGAAACAATGACTATATCATATCGAGAACTTAAAAAAGCTAAATGGTACTTTGGAAATTGATATTTGCTTCAGTGTCTTCATTATTGATTATTATGGTGAACTTTTTCAACATAAAATAATGAATTAGGTACCTCATATTGAATTTTCTTTCAATAATATCTTTCCAGTTCATGTTTTTCAGTTGTTTAATATCTTGGTTCATTCAGCCTAATCATGAATATTTTTAGCATGAGTTTATCTGTACGGCAAAATAAAAGACTGTTTAAAAGAAAGGAGAGGAAAAGTTCACACACATTAAATCTATAAATTTTAGCAAAAAACTGAAACATTAATTAAAATATCATAAATGTAATATTTGTCAAATTATTATTTAAATTAATATGGTGGGTTTAGTGCTGCCACTGTCTATAGACAGAACATCATTCAATTTAAGATCAATTCAATAGTATACTGAAGCATTATAACAATTTTTCATAAATCTCAACATTGATATGTGAAACTGTAATGAGCTAACACATCATTTGATTAGTTAAGGAGTGATTTTAGAAATCTTTTCTGCATATAGAGGAAAGACTTTGATATGTAGGCAATCATATACCTTTAAGTATGTTCTTCAAAAGCTTTGTAAAATCAGTGTGCAAACTAACCATGGACAGCTGTTAAAATTATCTATTAAACATTAACTGCTCCAGGTAATATTTTAAAAATTCATAACATACACACATAAAAAGTGATTTCTTAAGTTATTATTGCAATTTGTTTCTGCTAACAGTGAAAGAGAGTAAGCATATAATAAGCTTTCTATTCCGGTTACAACAAAGGAAGTTAAAAGTAAATGTAGTTGAAGAACGAGCAATAAAAGAACTTAGGTACCATAAAGGAAAGATAAAAAAATTAAACAGAAGTAACTCACTAACATGGTAAGTGCAAGTATTTAATATGATTCACTGTTCAAAATATTTCACAATTTAAAAAGCTTTATATTCTTATATTTTGGTTACATGGCTGACAAATATTTTTTCCAATTGAATTTAAATTCAAAGTAATATATCGCATGAGAGAAGAAATAGACAATTTTGTGGGCAAGAGGAGCAGTCTCTTCCCAAATGATTTCGTTTCTGAAAACTTGCTGGACATTCAGATATGAGTTGTTTCTGACTCAACTGTACATAAAAACAAAGATTAATCTGAACATCATTAAGATATATAATTGATTTATATATATATAATTTATATTTATATAAATATAATTGATGTATATATCAATCATCGATAAATGTATGTCTGTATATATACACATACATATATAAAATATATACACACGTACATATATAGAATTAGTAATAGGAACTTTTTTTGTCCTTACTTATTATGCTACTTTCTGTACTAACTGATTTTTGAATCAAATAATGTTAAACATGTGAACTTATATATGGAGGGCTAAAATAATTCTAATTTATATTAAAGCTTGTATATCACTTGTGAAAATATTTTTAGATAAATATTATATTTTCTTTTTACACTTTGAATAAAGTCATTTTAGGAATTAACCATGAAGGAGGGAGAAAGGAGTGAAAATGAAACAACAATTCAGTTGAGTAAAGAGAAAGGCAATATACAAGACGGGGCTTGTTAGACATTGTAACTAACTAATTACATCAACTGTAATTAATATTCTAAAACAAAATGTCCATGAATGATTGTATGTAAAACCTCTGTGATTTTTAAATGTCCACTAAAAATAAGACTATAGCATATAGTTGTTGCTAAGTGCCGTTGAGTCCCTTGCGACTCATAGCAACCCTACGTACAACAGCCCTAAACTCTGCTCTGCCTGTGCCAATCGCACTGTCTCTGACACTCCCATCCTGATTATCCCAGTCACTGAATCAATCC
>NW_006400081.1:2276370-2282730 GCF_000299155.1 Elephantulus edwardii | reverse complement strand
GAGGTCCCTAACAGCAGACTTTTCCCATGGAAATGCGCGTTTTAATTTCCTGGCTACCGGTGCCAAGAGTGTTGACCGTGGAGCCAAGCAAACTAAAGCTGTGTACAATCTCAATCTCTTCACCATCCATCCTGATGCTGCCAACTGGCCCAGTGGTGAGAATCTTTGTCTTCTTGACATTGAGCCTCAATCCATATTGGAGGCTGCAGTCCTTGGCCCTCTGCAGCAGGTGCTTCAGGTCCTTTTCAGTTTCAGCAAGCAGGGTTGTGTCATCTGTATAACGCGGATTGTTGATAAATTGTTCACCAATCTTGACCCCACATTTCTCCTCATAAATCTCAGCCTCCCTGATCTGTTCCCTAATCCCTGATCCCTAATATGTTCTGCATATAGGTTGAAAAGGTATGGAAATAGGATGCATCCCTGGCGTACGCCCTTCCCTATTTTGAACCATGCAGTGTTCCTTTGCTCTGTTCTGACGACTGCTTCCTGGTCCAAGTATAGGTTTCGCATTAGCACGATCAAGTGTTCTGGGTTTCCTCTTCTTCTCAGAGTTTGCCACAGTTTGTTATTATCCACACAGTCAAATGCCTTTGCATAGTCAATGAAACACATTACTCTGGTACTCCCTGCTTTCAGGCAAGATCCATCTAACATCAGCTACAATATCCCTAGTGCAACCACCCCTTCTAAATCCAGCCTGAACTTCTGGTAGTTCTCTGTTGATGTACTGTTCCAGTCGTTTTTGGATAATCTTCAGTAAAATCTTGCTTTCATGTGGAATCAGTGAGATTGTTCTATAGTTTCCACACTCTGCTGGGTCACCTTTCTTTGGGATAGGAACAAATATAGATGTCTTCCAGTCAGTTGGCCAAGTGGTTGTTCTCCAGATTTCTTGGCACAACTTGGTGAGCACGTCCAGGGCAGCATCTGTTATCTGAAATACTTCAATTGGTATACCATCTATTTCTGGGGCTTTATTTTTTTGCTATTTCCTTCAAAGCAGCTTGAACTTCTTCCTTCATCACCATAGGCTCTTGCTCATATGTTGTTTCATGAAATTCTTCTGTGTCTGCCAATTCCTTTCAAAACAGTGACTCGGTATATTCTTTCCATCTTCTTTTAATACTGCCTGGATCTTTCATATTCTGCCTAAAGCATCCTTGATTATAGCAACTCGAGGTTTGAATTTGTTCTTCAGTTCCTTGGGCTTAAGAAATGCTAAGCAAGTTCGGCCCTTTTGTTTTTCTGACTCCAATTCCTTGCACATTTCATTGTAATATTTTGCTTTGTCATCCCGTGCTGCCTTTTGAAATCTTCTATTCAACTCTTTAGTATCTTGAATTCTTCCTTGTGCTTTGGCCTCTCTGCTCTCCAGTGCAACGTTCAGAGTTTCTTCCGACATCCATTTTGGTCTTCGCTTCCTCTTCTGTCTTTGCAATGACCATTTGCACTCTTCCTGGATGATACCCTTGATATCCTCCCATAACTCATCTGGTCTTTGCTCATTAGTGTTCAAACCTATTCCTGAGATGGTTCTGAAATTCAGGTGGGATAAACTCAAAGTCATATCTTGGTTGCCCTGGATTTGGTTTCATTTTCCTCAACTTCAGCTTGAACTTGTATATGAGTAGTTGTATAATTTTTCAGCTTACTTAGACAAGGCTTTTCGTAACCCCAGACATTAAGATGCAATTGGATGATTTTCATCTATTATCTACAGCTAAGGAACTAATGTTAGCATAATAGTAATAAAACTGCCATCACCATAGCAACAATTATTATTATCTTATATCAAGCCATTCCAGTTTGCCAGTCTCTGTATGTTCATATTTACGCTTATTTAAGCTTTACGACATGTTAAAAATAACCTACAGAAGGAACTAAGTTGTTTGATTCACGCCTTCACTCAACAAACAGATATTGAGGCCTCTGAAACCTAAGGCTCTGGGCTAAAGTGGAAGGGCCAGAAATCAAATGCAAACTGTCTGAATCTGCTGCCAATATACTTTCAATTTAAATGTGCCCTTCTTTCCAGGAAAATGAGGCTTATCCCCAGAACAGAAAATTTTTTAGTTATAAATTCTAAATTATGGTCAACTGATAAACTTTTCTATCACTCAAAGGCACAAAGTACACAGAAAAAAGAAACAACCCAAGGAATAGAAAAATCTACATGGTATTAAACAATTCCTTTCAATGTTATGTTTTGCCATTTTTTCAATTAATAAATAGAAACCAAAATAGGTTGTTCAGAATATTAAGTAGACATTTATATGTCATGTGATGATTAACAAAATATAGGGTTTTATAGATCCATTACTTACTAATTTATATATAATTAATAAAAACTATTGCATTAAATATGTGACATATTGTTTTTAAATAACCAAAATTGAAATCTTTGACAGCGTGGTAAGCAATATTCTCATTCTCTGCAGCTAGCAGAGAAAAAGGGAACACATTTTATAGAAAGAAGCAGACTATGGCATAAAGAAGATGTCAAATATAGCCAAAAATACACAATCAGGAGAAGACACAATTGATGAATGGGAGTTTCTAAAGATTAAATCCCCGTGTGTGCATCAAAAACTGTTTCCAACTTGATGAAAAGATAATTAACCAACTGAGAAAAAACATTTGGCATTACCATCCCAAACAAGGGTCTCATAACAAAAGTTTACAGAATATTCCTGGGCCTCCACAAGAAAAAGACTGATAACCCATTTACAAGATAGTAAAGAGACATGGAGACACTTTTCAAAGATTAAAGCATTCGGAGGGCCAACAGACACAGGAAGAAATGCTCAAAATCACTGACAATAAGACAAACAATGAGATGTCATCTCAGTGGTAAAGTTTAATAGGATGGTAGCAATGCATGCTGTAGAGGATGTGGAGAGACAGGAACTCTCATACATTGTTGGAATTCTAAAACAGTACAACCACTCTAGAGGGCAGATTGTTGTTTCCTCAAAAAGCTGAATACAAACATTCCATGTGATCTGTTTATTCTACTTCTAGGAATATACCCTAAGAAAATTAGAACTGAGCCACAAATGGAGATTTGTACACCAATAGTCAAAGCAGCATTATTTATAATTGCAAGAACATGGAAACAGCCCAAATATACAATCACAATAAAATGGATTACAAAATTGCAGTACATTCATATAATGGAATAATACTACAAAGCCCTCAGGAGCAATAATTTTGAACATTAGTGCATAAATTGGGAGAAACTAGAGGGGATTATGTTGAGTGAACTTAGTCTCATAAGGACAAATATTACATAGGACCATTATTGTAAAAGCAGAAAGATAATTAGTAAAACATAAATGGGGAAACAAGGGGGAAAGAGATGGGAACAGAAAGAAGGGTGAGGGTGGGTAGGGCGGAAATTATAGGATCACACAAGTGGTGGGTGAAGGGTGGAAATAAAGGAAATGGGAAAGATCTGGGGGTATCTGGAAAGATAGGGTAATGATAGGCATAGTTTAATAGTGATTAATTTTATAAAATGTAATGATTGAGAATGATTGTATGAAACACAATATAAATGAAGGATCATATGAAACACAATATATATGAAAATTGTATGCAAAAAATATGTAAAATTTTAAAAATAAAAATTAAAAAATGAAGTGCAAACATGTAAGAATATCACAAAAAAGAAAGTAGGCTGTTTAAGGAAAATTTAATACCTTGTTTAAATATTATTTTTTAATGACATTCACAAATGGCAGTAGACTTCTATCATACCAAGGGGGGAGGGGAGGTAAAACAAACAGAAACAGTTTTGTGAGAATCCTGAAAAAAAGCTACCACAAAGATACCAAAATCTAGGAAAATTTAACTTCAAAACTGTAGGAAATCTGCATTAATCTTTTGCTTGCAGTGCACAGTCCTCACAATTTCATTACCCACATGCCCAGTGTCAAGACCTGTTCATTCATTTCAAGAAGTGGAGAGTAAGAAATTAGCCTTTTTATGTGCAACTTATTGAGTTTGTTCTAACTTGAAGGACAGGCACAGGAGTTAATCTCAGGATAGAAAAGCACAGTAATTTCTGCAAATTCATTGTGAAGAATGAAGCTATAACCATGAAAAGAGGGGGGAGTCTAAGTGAGTTGTCTATCAACACGCTGGGGAGGGAAAGATGGGAAGATAGTTTCTAGGGGAATTAAAGCATATAAAAATGTATAGGGGGTTGTCATTTCCCCACTGAACTGATTTCATCTCCTTTTCAAAAATCAGTTGACCAAAGGTAGATGTTCTAATTTCTGGATTCTCAACCCTATTCAATTGACCTTTGTGTCTGTCATTGTACCAGTACTACACTGTCTTGATCACCACAGCAGTATAGTAGGATTTGAAATCAGGGAGTAAGATGCCTCCTACCTTGTTTCTCTTTTTAAGGAGTGCTTTGCTTAATCAAGACCTCTTTTCATTCCAAATGAAATTGGAGTTTGCCTTTTCCATCTCATTGAAGAATGAAATTGGTATTTGTATTGGAATCGCACTGAATGTGTAAATTGCCTTTGGTAGTATTGTCATTTCACAATATTGAGTCTTCCTATCCATGAGCAAGGTATATTCTTCCATTTCTCCAGGTTGCTTTTTGTTTCTTGTATAAATGTTTTGTAATTTTTTTTAATAGATCCTTAGTGCTTCTGATTAGATTTACCCCCAAGTATTTAATCTTCTGATTAACTATTGTTAAGGGTATTGTTTTTATTAGCTCCAATTCTGTATTCTCTTTGTCACTGTAGAGAAATCCAACTGATTTTTGTATGTTGATTATGTATCCTGCCACTTTGCTGAATTGGTCAACTATGTCCAGTATAGTTTTCTTGCTGAGTCTTTAGGGTTTTCTAAGTATTCTATCATATCATCTGCATATAGAAATAATTTTAAGTGGGGAAACACAGCCTTTTTAACAAATGGTGTTGGCAAAACTGGAAAACTATCTGCAGAAAACTCAAGCAATATCCACACCTCAGTCAATAAACAAACATGACTGAAAGTGGATCAAGGGCCTAGGACTAAAACCAAGTACTATAAACTTCATTAGAGAAAAGCTTGGAAGAACTCTAGAAGCCCTAATTCACAACATAAACAGTCTTCCAAGCATCCTGAAAAACCAACAACCAGGAGAGGATAAAATAGATGAATGAATGGGACCTTCTAAGAATCCAATCCCTATGCACATCCAAAAATTTCTCCAACAGGGTAAAAAGGGAAGCCACAGACTGGTGACGACATGTCAGATAAGGGACTTATATCTAGAATTTATAAAATACTTAAGCACCACAACAAAATGAAGATGAACAACTCAATTAAAAAATCTGTACAGAGTTTAAACAGACACTTCACCAAAGGAGACATTCAGATGGTGAACAAACACATTAAAAAAGTGTTCAAAATTCCTAGCTCTAAGATAGATGCAAATCAAAACAACTATGAGATATCATCTTACTCCAGTAGGAATAGCAAAATTTAACAGAACAGCAAGCAGCAAATGCTGGCAAGGTTGTGGAGAAACTGTTATCGTTATTCACTATTGGTGGGAGTGTAAAATGGTACAACCACTATGGAAGGCAGTATTGCACTTTCTCAAAAAGTTGCAAGTAGAAATACCATTTGACCCAGCAATTCCACTACTGGGAATATACCCTAAAGAAACCAGAGCTGCCACCCAAGCAGATATAGGCACAACCATGTTTATTGCAGCTTTGTTCACAAAAGTAATGAGTTAGAAATAACCTAAGTGTCCATCAACAAGCAAATGGATAGAGAAGCTGTGATATATTCATACAATGGAATATTATGCTGCACTGAAAAACAAAGAATTTATAAAATATTATACAAAATGGGTGACCCGGGAGGATATTATGCTGAGTTAAGTTAAATCACAAAAAGATAAGTACTCTATGGTGCCACTGTTGTACAATGGGGCTGACATTATAGTTGGGGGGAACCTAATGGATCATGTATACTGCATTACAGATGAGGGAGAGAACTGTTTAAAAGGAATATGAGATTAGGTATTATGTTCATTACAAGATTACAGAGAAAGAAATACATAGCAAAATGGACTGTGGACTTGGGGAAGGGGATTGTAGAACAATGATATATTTTTTTAAAAAAGAAAAACGAACTGGGAGACAGGTGGGCAGGGAGTAAAATGAGCAACAATGAATGAATGGGGGAAAATTAAATGTAAAGAATAGGCTGTAAAAATTTTATATGTTGCACTAAAAATCCTTAATAAAAAACACAAAAATATATGTTGTTGTTGTTCTTGTTATGTGCCGTCGAGTCGCCTGCGACTCATAGCGACCCTATGTACAACAGCCC
>NW_006400081.1:2270532-2274175 GCF_000299155.1 Elephantulus edwardii | reverse complement strand
ATGTTCGATCAATCTCCGATTGTAAAAGTTGGTAAAAATCTTCTATCTCCTCTTCCTTGGCTCTGGTTGTTGGTGCATATATTTGAATGATAGTGCTATTCACTGGACTTCCTTGTACGCGTATAGATATTATCCTGTCACTGACAATATTGTACTTCAAGATAGATGTAGCAATGACTTTTTTAACTCTGAAACTATCACTTTGTGTGATGATATAAAGAACATTATATATGAAGAAATCAAATGGTTATTGGAAAACAAGAAAGAAAAAAGAAAATCGAAACAGAAGAAACTGAAATTTGCACTAGAATTTTAAGATGTCTAAACAAAGAGAAGAAATTATTAAATAAAGTACGTACTTGAACAGAAAATTTAAGAGTAGTTTGAAAAGACAAAGTATTGTAATAAGAAGTACAGGGACCTGCAGTTAGAAAACAAAAAGAGAGCACATTTAGCATTTCTCATGTTGACAGAAATGAAGAATAAATTCAACCCTCTAATTGCAAGACTGATCTTGATTGATGCAGAAAGCATGGAAAGAATAGAGAGTCATTGTACCAGAAAGGACTAGTGAACACTGAACCATTTCAGGAAGTAGCAAGAACTAATTATAACAAGAAGTTCAAGCTGTTCTGAGGTGTTGTCAAGAAATAAGGATAAAGAATTGATGGAATACCTATTGGCATAGTTCAAAATAGAGATACATGCCTAGACTTGCTCACTAGTCTATGTCAAGAAATTTGTAAGGCTGCTTTCTGATAAACTGACTAGAAGAGTTTCAGCATTATAATCATTCCACAAACAAGTAACATACTGTTTTACATATTGTTGTTATTATGTGCTGTTGAATCAAGTATGACTCTTCGTGACTCCATGAAGAATGGATATGAATTTTTCTTATCCTACAATCGTCCTCTTTATCTATTTGTTGCAATTCTGTGTCCACCCATTTTGTTTGAATGAAGAAATTACTGAACATTAGCATTAACATCACGTGAAAATGTACTATTAGCAGTTATTTATGGATTGAAGCTCAACATCAGAAGACAAATATTCTCACCACTGTGTCAATTGGGAGCACCATAATAGATGGAGAAGAGGTTGAGGTTGTTAGCAATTACAGCTTGCTCAGATCCACAATCAACACTCTTAAAACCAGCAGTCAGAAAATAAATAAAAAAATTGCTTTGGGAAAATCTGCTGTCATGGATCTCTTCAGAGTGCTGAAAAGCAACAATGTCAGTCTAGATACAAAGATGCAACTAATCCATGCCACTGTCTTCTCAATTATTTGTTGTGCTTCAAAGGGTTAGACAATGACTAAAGATGACAGAAGAATAGCTGTCTTTGGGATTTGCTAGAGAAGAGTCTTGAACTTATCATTGACTGTCAAGAAAACAAATTGGTATGTCTTGGAGAGGGTGAAACCAAGTGTCTCTTTGGAGGCTAGGATTTTGAAGCTCACATACTTTGGGCACATGGCCAGAAAAGATCTTTCCTTGGAGAAGGACATCATGTTCGGAAGGGTAGAGAGACAAGGCAGGAGAGGAAGACCCTAGATAAGATGGATTGATACAGTAACTGGGGCAATGGGGGTTGGTGTGTCAGAATTAGCGAGACTGGATCAAGATAGAGAAGGGAATAAGAGGCATCCTGATTGACAAAAAGATTGGCAAAAATTGTCACTCTATGCAGATTATATGATTGTGTACACAGAAAACCCCGAGAACTCAACAACAACAACAAAAAACCCAAACAAACAAAAAACAAACGGGAAAAAAACCCAAACCTGTTAAAACTAGTACATAAGTTTAGCAGAGTGGCAGGATACAACATCAGTATCCAAAAATCAGTGGGATTACTCTATATTAAGAAAGAGAACTCAAAGAGTAGAATCAAGAAAGTAATACCATTAACAGTAGCCAACTATAAACTGAGATATGTGGAAGTGAACCTAACTAAACATACAAAAGACCTATACAAACAAATCCACAGAATATTTCTACAAGACACAATAAAAGACCTAAAGAAATGGAAAATGTTCCCTACTCATGGGTAGGAAGACCCATTATTGTAAAAATGATAATCCTACCAAAAGCAATGTACATGTTAAATATAATCCCAATATAGTTACAAAATTCATTTTCCAAGGAGATAGAAAGGAAAATTGTCAAGTTTATTTGAAGAGGAAAGAGATCCTGAGTATGTAAAGACTTCTGAAAAACAAAAATGAAGTGGGAGGCATAGCACCCCCTGATCTCAAAACCTCCTACACAGCAGTAGTAATCAAAACAGCATGGTACTGGTATAATGACAGGCACATAGACCAATGGAACAGAACAGAGAACCCAGAAATGGACCCATGTATCTATGGTCAACTGACATTCAACAAGGAAATAAAACCTATTAAGTGGGAAAATGATAACCTCTTCAACAAATGTTACTTGCAAAACTGAACTGCTACTTGTAGAAAGGTGAAACAGGATCCACATCTCTCATCATATACAAAAACAAACTCAAGATGAATCAGAGACCTCAGAATAAAGCCCCAAACCATAAAATACAAATTGGGACCAAACTTAGAAGGCCTAGTCTCTGATACAAAGGGACTGCCAATTACAGTCAGAAATACACAATCTGAAGAGGATTAAATTGATGAACGAGACCTTCGAAAGATTGCATTCATGTGTGCATCAAAAACATTTTCCCAATAGGGTGAAAAGAAAACCTATTGACTGGGAACAAACATTTGACTTTGCTATCTCAGACAAGTGTCTAATAACAAAGGTTTACAAAATACTAAAGGGCCTTCAGAATAAAAAGACTGATAATCCAATCACAAAATGGGCAAACACATGGAAAGACTTTTCACAGAGGTGGACATTCAGATGGCCAGCAGACACATGAAGAAGTGCTCTAAATCACTGACTGTGCTCAGATGAATTTACACAGTGACTGTAAAGGTGGGCTTTTGTGTTTCACAGATGATGAGCATGAGCAGGGTTCAGAACCATTGCTCATAGGACCACTATGGATCATAGTCAACTTGACAGAATATAACAGCAACAACAAAATGAAATTGAAGGAATCCAAAATATTCAGCGCTGAAATCTTGAGTTAGGGATTCTGGACCTAGAAACCTATTCCTTTCAGTGGTTAGACATTGTCTTTATTAGGATGACATTTGAATGTAAATGCTGTCCAGGGCATAAAAGAATATTGCTAATGAATCTGTTGTTGTTGTTAGGTGCTGTCGAGTCATAGACGACTCATAGTGACCCTATGAATGAAAAGCCTGAGCACAGTTCATACATAGAGTTTCCGGAGGCAAGCCCTTTCGGAAGTGGATGCTGCTCCTGCTTCCAGGCTTGTTTTAGTCAGGAAGCTCCAACAGACATTGCCGACCATGGGTAACCATTACTACATTTGGCACATCAGTGTCACAGTGTTCAGCATCACAGCAACCACGAGTTACCTCTCTACAGCAACACACAGACCAGTGCTCTACCACCTAGAAGAATGTTCGACAGGAAAACAATTAGAACCTGGCCTGAGGGCTGCAGATTAAAATCACCCACCTTTGGCTTGGTAACATAACTTTCTGTCCACTAGGCCAATGTAGCTCTCTCTAATAAATCTATAT
>NW_006400081.1:2244175-2268629 GCF_000299155.1 Elephantulus edwardii | reverse complement strand
GAGAGGGACATCATGCTGGGTAGAGTAGAGGCACAGCACAGGAGGGGAAACCCCTCTATGAGGTGGAATGATTCAGTGACTGGGGTAATCGGGATGGGTGTGTCAGAGGCAACGCGATTAGCACAGGATAGAGCAGGGTTTAGGGCTGTTGTACATAGGGTCGCTATGAGTCGCAAACGACTTGACGGCACATAACAACAACGACAAAATGATTACTCCCGCCATCCTCATTCCTCTGCTTCTCCTTCCCCATTGGATCTTCATACATATTCTACAATAATGGTCTTATACAGGATTTGTCTTTATAGGACTGAGTTCCTTCACTTAGCATAATGCTCTCCAGGACCTCCCAAGTTAGGTAGTAATTTACAAAATCAATGTTCCTGTATGTTGCTCAATATTCTATCATATGAATGTATCATAACTTCTCAATCCATTCAACTGTGTTTACACATTTGTGCTGTTTCCATATTCATACAATGGTAAATAGTATTGCTATGAATATTGGTGTAGAAGTTTCTGTTTGTGTCTCTGTTCTCATTTTTTTGGGGTATGATCAACTGATATTTGAGAAGAAATTAAGACCTATCAAATGGGGAAATGACAACCTGTTCAACATATGGTGCTGGCAAAACTGGACTCCTACCTAGAGAAAGCTGAAACAGGAGCCACATCTCACACCATACACAAAAATCAACTCAAGGTGAATCACAGACTTGGGAATAAAGTCTAAAACCATAAAGTTCATCGGAGACAAACTGGAATCTAGATGGCTTAGTCTATGGTATAAAGGGACTCCCAAATACAGCCAGTCTAGAAAAAATAAATTGAAGAAAATTTAATAAAGTTGAAGAATGGCACCTTCTAAAGATTAAGTGTCTGTGCACATAAAAACCATTTTCCAGAAGAGTGAAAATAAAACCTACTAACCTAGAAAAAAATTAGCAATGTCATTCCACATAAGGGTCTAATATCAAATATTTACAGAATCCTACAGGGTGTCTACAAGAGAAAGACTAATAATTACAAAATTGGCAAAAGACTTGGAAAAACATTTCGCAGAGGAGAACATTCAGATGGCCAACAGACACAAGAAGAAATGTTCCAAATCACTGGCAATAAGGGATGCAAATTAAAATTACAATGAGATACCATCTTTCTCCAATAGTAGTAAGTTTAGCAGGGTATCACATTAAGGACAATTGGCACTACTTTATTTACATACCCAGATTTGGATGTTCTTCTTTGTAAGTTTTGGATACAGGGAACATGAAGCTTTCTAAAAGAAAACCACTCCAACCCACCACCCCACTTTTAATAAATGTTAAGCAAGTATTCAAAAATTGTTGATGAAAGATAAAAGGCCTTTGGGGAGCTCTTTGAGTAGTTTGTCCCTGGTCAGCTCATCAACCTGTGTCTCAGGTTTGTTAACTTTCCATCCTTGAATAATACTTCTCTTATCATTTCTATTTAATAAAAATGAAATCATTTTTAAAACTGTCTTTATATGTCAAAACTCTTTTGATGCTTACAACTAAAATTTGAAATAAATTGTATATCCAGAGTAGGATTTGTGAGGTTCATTCTAGTGGTGTGATTACAATGAAGTGTAACTATAGCATCTAGTATTTCCAATAAAAGACTATTCTTTGACATGGTTTTACATATTAGAGCTTTAGGTGATCCTTGTTTGAATAGAAAGTTATCACCCCATTACATACCACAGAAGGTGGTCTAGTGGATAACAAGTTGTAATGCCAACCCAAAGGCTGTCAGTTTGAATCCATTAGTTGCTTCAGAGTAGAAAGATGGGCAATCACCTCCAGTGCAATTTACAATCTCTAAAAACCAGCTGGAGCATCAGCTATGAGTTGGTTCTGACTTGATGACAGTGATGTTTTTTACTGTTCTTTTCTTTTTTAGGTATTGTAGTTTACATTTAATGAATTTCTTCAGAAATTGGATTACTCAGAAATGGCTAAAACAGTATATAGACAGAGAACTTCCAGAAGTTCAAATGGGATTTAGAAGAATCCATGGCATGAGAGATATCATTGCTGATGTCAAGTGGATTTTGTCAGAAAGCAGAGAATACCAGGAGAATATCTATCTGTGGGTATTATGCAAAGGCATTTGACTATGTGGATCACAAGAAATTATGGTAAATGTTGAGAAGAATGGAAATATTAGAACACTTAATTGTGTTCGTGTAAAACCCATACCTACAGGCTGCCTTTCAAATGTAGCAAGGGGACACTACATGGTTTAAAATAAAGAAAGTTGTGTGTCAGAGATATATCATCTCTTCATACCTATTCATTCTGTATATTGAGCAAATCCTCCATGAAGCTGGAGTGTATAAAGAAGAATATAGCATGAGGACTACAGGAAGATTCATCAACAACCTACATTGTGCAGATGACAAAATCTTACTGCTGAGAGTAAAGAGAACTTGAAGTGCTTGTTTCAGAAGATCAAGGAGAATAGTCTTCAATATGGATTACCCCTCAACATCAAGAAACAAATGTTCTTACCACCAGGTCAATAGGTAACATAATGATAGATTTCTAAGAGACTGAAGTTGTCAACAATTTCATCTTGCTTGGGTCCAAAATCAACAATACCCTTCGTACCAGCAGTTAAGACATAATAAAAAGTGCTGTATTGGGAAAATCTACTGTCTGGGGCCTCTCCAGAATAATTATTTCAGCTTGAAGACTAAGTCATGGTTTTCTCAATGTCTTCCTCTGCATCTGAATGTTGGACAATGACTAAGGATGACAGATTATTGTTGCCTTTGAGTTGTAGTGTGGGAAAAGAGTACTGAATATTCCAAGAACTCCAAAGAAAATGGAAAGGTCTGTCTTGGATAAAGTGAAACTCAGGAAGGAAATGGGTGACCTTTAGAAAGCAAGGATGATAAAACTTCATCTCACATACTTTGGGCACATTGTTAGCAGGAGCCTGTCCTTGGAGAAGGGCATCATGCTTGGAAAAGTAGAAGGTCAACATGAGAAAGGAAGATTCTTGACAAGATAGAGTGATGTTGGAGACCAAGATGGAGAAGGACTTTTGTGTTGAGATTTAGACTTGTGTCATGATCATGTGAAGATCAGACACTTATACATGATAAACAGAAGCTCAGAAAACTGAGGAATTGCTAAAGCAACCAAGTAATTATCTCTACTTACAAAATTCCCAAATGTGGTGGAATGTTAAACCTCCAGAACTTCAGTGTTTGTTCCCAGATATAATGGAGTGACAAACAAGTCCCCAGAACTAATGTGCTTGCCTAAGAATTAAAAAGCAAAGTTGTCTATCTTAACTTGCTCTTTGAGAGGTAATAAATATGAAGGGCTAAAGACAATCTGGACTCTTCTCTTGGAGGAGCTGAATCCCCTGAATGACTCCCTTCTTAAAGATTAAATGGTGTCTGTATTTTCTTTCAGTCATAATTTTGCTCTCCTTTTGAAAGTACTGTGGCACTGCAAGCTGGATCTTGCAGAGTGACACAGTGACTAAAGCAAAAAGTTCAAATATATCAGAGATGGTGATGATAGCACGAGACAGGATAGGGTTCAGACCCGTACTTCGTAGTACAGCTATGAGTTACAATTAACTTTATTGCACATTACAACATAACAATTTCTTCAGCTTTATTTGTTGCTAAACCATGACTCAACTTTTAAATGTTTTGCAAGCTGCTAAACTTGGAGTCTTGCTTCTTCGCTTCCAAAAACATTTTCCTAAGGTTTTCTTTGCTACTTTCAATTTTACCCCCCTCCTTTAGCTGTTAAATTTTATTCTTCCATCAAAATTTATCCTTAAAAATATTCCTCCCTCCAAACATCTTCCTATATGTCCCCATGACACCTCTAGCTTTAGCTCTACTTCACTCTGTCGCTTTTGCAATGGTTTGTGTCCTGACTATGCTAATAAAAATTCAGTTTTTTGAAGTCAGGGCAATCTCAATGTTTGCCTTTTTACAAAGATACATAAAAGCTAGTACACGATACTGATTTTTAAAAAAAAACAAACAACAAAACGTTGCATAACTCTCAAAATCTCTCTCTAATCAAAGGCATTTTCGTCTGACAATGTGTACATATGTACTACAAATGCACGATAGTATGCTTTATATCCTGCAACTTGCTTTACTACCATCTTCTCGGTTAATTGACAGGGTGGAGCCTTTAAAAAATATTGGTTTGCTTACAAAGTTCATATACATTGTGTTTCACACTATTCCTCATGAACAGAGCAGGAAATGGAGACCCTAGATGAGATGGATTGATACATAACTGGGGCGATGGGGGTTGGTGTGTCTGAATTAGTGAGACTGGCTCAGGACAGGGAAGGGTTCAGAGCTGCTGTCGTTATGCATCACAGGCAACTCAACCAATAACATTCTATGACAGGTTTGGAAGCAGGAATGGCGTCCACTTCCTAAACAAAGTGCCTCCAGAAACTCTATGAACTTTGATAAATGTCGATAGGTGCAGAGGGGCTTCAGGCCTTTTGTTCACGGGGTCACTATGAGTCATGCTTGACTGGAGGCAATCAACAACAACAACATTGTGTTTCATGCAGTCATTCTCATGCACTATATTTTATAAAATTAATCACCATTAGACCTTGTCCATCATTAATCTGTATTTTCACTCTGATCCATCCCATTTCCTTACCTCTCTCCCTACATCCACCAAACTGCAACCCTCTGGTTTTGCCGCTACCCATCCTCATCCCTCCCACCCTTTCCTTTAGTGGGTTCCCATACATGCTTTCCTAGTTATCCTTCTATTTTTACAATAATGGTCTTATGCAGTATTTATCCTTTTACAACTGAGTTTGTTCACTCAGCATAATGTTCACCAGTCCCTCCCAACTTATGCACTATTTTTTAAAAATTTTTGCTACTGAAAATTGCACAGTATTCCATTGTGTGAATATACCACAATCTCTCAATCCATTCAGTTATGGTTGGACATCTGGGCAGTCTCCATGTTATTGAGATGGTGAATAAGGCTGCTATGAACATTGGTGTACAAATCTGTTTGTGCCTCAGTTCTCATTTCTCAGGGTATATTCCAAGAAGTGGAATAGCTGGGTCATATGGAATTGATATATCCAGATTTCAAAGGAAACACCAAACTGCCTTCCAGAGTGGTTGCACCATTTTGCAATCTCAACAACAGTATATCTTACCACATCCTCTCTAACATTTATTACTTGATGCCATGCTAAACTTTGTCACATCTACTAGTTAAAGATGGTATCTTATTGTAGTTTTGATTTGCGTCTCTCTTATTGCTAAAGCATACATTTTGTTCTTTTGGCAGTTCATGGGATATTCGGTGCTATTCTCCAACACTACAACTCAAAGGCAGCAATTCTTCTTCTGTCAGCCTTATTCATTGTCCAATTTTCAGATGCATAACAAGAGATTGATAAAAACATGGCTTGATTCAGACACACCTTAATCTTCAAACTGACATCTTTGCTTTTCAGCATTATGGAGTTTCCCAATGCAATACATCTTTTGATTTCCTGGCTGCTAGTGCCAAGGGTGTTGTATGGGTATCCAGTTGAAGTCATTGGAAATTTCCATCTCTTCTCCATCATCATAGTGTTGCTTATTTGCCCAATAGTGAGAATTTTTGTTTCTTTGATGTTAAGATTTGAGTGATACTGAGGTCTGTAGTATTTGATCTTCTGCTGTAAGTATTTAAAGTACTTAACTTTCAGCAAGTAGGGGTGTGTCATCTGAATAATGTAGTTTGCTGATGAGGCTTCCTTTGATCCTGATATCACATTTTTCTTCATACAGTCCAGCTTCTTGAATGTTTTTTTCTGCATACTGATTGAATAAGTATGAATAAAGGATACAGTTTTGATGATTACCTTTTCTGATTTTAAACTGTGCAATATTTCCTTGCTGTTCATACTTCTTGTAGACTTTACATTAACACAATTAAGTGTTCTGGAACTCCCATTCTTCTCAATGTCAGCCATAAATTTGTTATGATTCTCACTGTCAAGTGTAAATTGTATAATCAAGAAGATAAATATTATTTATTACATAATCAACACAATACAAATAATCCATCTGATGTCAGCAATGATATCCCTGGTGACACACCTCTTCTAAATCTGGCTTGAGAGATTGATATTTGGGTTCAATTTATTTCATCTCTTAATGGAAGTGAGTTAAAAGCCACAGTGTGAGTAATATTTAAAAGTTGTGTAAGAAATTTTTATTTTAAAAACAGTTATTTTAAAATGTTGTTATTGGGGAAAGGAGAACACAGTAAAGAATATATCATTTCAGGAAATCTGGTAGGTACAATTCAGTGACATGGTTTATATCCTTCAGATTATGTAAACATTCTTGGTATACCTTCTCAAATTATCCCACCACTAGTAGTATATCAATATTGTCACACTATTAATGTAAGCACATTACCCCTTTGAAACCCTGGCAAAAGAGTGATTAAGTACTCAACTCTTGACTGATAAGTCAGTGAGTCAAACCAACAAGCTGTTTTGTGGGAGAAAAATGCAGCAATCTCCCTCTGCAAACATTCATTTAAACTCATTGCCTTGGAGTCAGAATCGACTCATAGTTGACCTTCCAGTGAGTTTCCAAAGGCTGCAAATCCTATGAGGAGAGAGTACCCATCTTTCTTTGAGGAATCGATAGTGGGTTCAAATGACCAGAGAGTCACAGCCTTTATGTTAGCAGACTCTGGACTATGCCACGAGAATTACTTCTGCAAGGACTCCAGCTTTGGAAGAAATATGACAGAGTTCTACTTTGTCTGATACTGTAGCTACCAGCCAGAATAAAATTTATGATGACAGGTTAATAGTCTTCATCTCCTCTAAGTGTCTCTTCTAACTGTTGCAGATGTTGTTTGGATTTGAACCACATCGATCTTGCATGTGCACCCAAGTTTATTGAAAATATTACAGCATAGCAGACAGATTCAAATGGCGCCACATATTGTTTTGACATTCATCCTAACTGTGGGCTGAGTGACCAGCAGATTAGACAGACTTGTCAGAATCCAAGAGCTTCAGCATTTCCTTATTATCAGGATCTACTTCAATGATCTCCTGATCTGGGGCTGAAACCGTTGGTGCATAAGAAACCGTTGGTGCATAATTATCCCTCCTTACTCTCTCCTCCTCTTACAGCTTAATAGAGATAGCTCTCATGGACCCTGTCTGAATCTTATTCATCAGATGTGTGACATAGCCGGCTATCTTGTTCCAAAGCATCTTGCTGGAAATAATGGCGATCTCGTACACATGCTTGTTGCTGTGGAAGTCATTACCCAGGTCCATGTAGTATTTCTCCACCTTCACAGTTTTGGTGAAAATGTGGTCCATGTTGTCGGGTCTTTGGTGAAACAGAAGCACATTAATCTTTGAAGAACACAATGTTCAAGTCAGACACTCTATCAATTAAACTAATGTTTGGTTCAAAGCAGACTTTGAGAAAAGACTTTGAAAATCAGACTTTTGAGTCTGATGTTGCTTTTTTAAGAAAGTTCTTTACTACAACAAGATAAAAGGTAAATAATCCAATTGAAAAATGGGCACAGGATATGAACAGACACTTCACCAAAGAAGACATTCAGATGGCCAACAAGCACACGAAGAAATGTTCAAAACCCCTAACTCTAAGAGAGATGCAAATCAAAACAACTAAGAGATACCATGTCACCCCACTCAGAATAGCAAAATTTAACAGAATAGCAAGCAACAAATGCTGACTAGGTGGTGGAGAAACTGGAATCCTTATTCACTGTCGGTGGAAGTGTAAAATAGTGCAACCATTGTGGAAGGCGGTATGGCACTTTCTCAAGCAGTTGCAAATAGAGATACCATTTGACCCAGGAATTCCACTGCCGGGAATATACCCCAAAGAGACAATAACTGACATCCAAGCAGATTTATGCACACCCATGTTTATCGCGGCTTTGTTCACAAAAGCAAGGAGTTGGAAACAACTTAAGTGCCCATTAACAAACGAATGGATAGAGAAGCTGTGGTATATTCACACAATGGAATACTATGCTGCATTGAAAAACAAGGAACTCATGCAATATTATTCAAAATGGGTGACGTTGGAGGACATTATGCTGAGTGAATTATCTCAGTCATAAAAGGACAAATACTGCATGGTGCCACTGTTGTAAAACAGGACTGACATTGAGTTTGGGGGTAGACTGAGAAAGATGGGTTCAATAATGTATACCACATTGAAAGAGATGAGGGAGAAAACTGTTTAAGAGGGATATGTGATTAGGTATTTTTGTCAAGATGGGAGTCCAAAGCGAATGCTGCATAGTGGAGTGGACCTGGGGGGAGGGTTTGTAAAACAATGAAAGAATTTTTCTTTTACTTTTCCAAGAGGGGAGTGCACTGTGGGGGGGGGGTTGGGGGGGGGGAGAAAAGTGCAACAATAAATGGATAGAAATACAAAGTCTCTGTAAATTTTCATTGAAATTAATAATAAAAAAATTATAAAAGAAAGTTCTGATTTGAAGTGTACAGTCAGAAGATTATCTCAGAACAATAGTTTTGCATAATAACTCAGTCTCAATAGCTTCCACCAAAAGGCCTACAGTCTATTAGAATTTAATATTTTCTTCCATTTTCCCTCTTCAGAATTCTACAGAATTACAAGTCAAAAACATTCAGTTGAGGTTGCCAGGCACCATCCCAAACTTCTGGTCTAATGATTAGGAAGCAGATGTTCAGTATGGCATCATGTCCTCTTCTGATTTCTGGATCTCCTTTTTCTGGTATAGCACAAACCTATTGCTATGACTTGGAAGGTCATTTGCAAGTTTTTTTAGATGTCAGACAAGGCATAATGAACTAAGGATTAGTACTTGTGCAACTGAGAAATAACATTAAGCCAACTGACTGTCATATCCAAAGAGATCCCAATAAAAAGGAGCTACCCAAAGTGCTAATGTCTGCTTCATCACCTATGGATGCTGTATTAATTAGCATAACTGAGCTCATGAATATCAAAGATGTGTCAATTGAATAGAATTTTTGGTCTTTAAAAATTGTGATTTGAGTTAAATTTAAAAAGAAAGTGGGGTTTTACAGCAATTCCACTACTAGGAATATACCCCAAAGAGACAATAACTGACATCCAAGCAGATTTATGCACACTCATGTTTATCATGGCTTTGTTCACAATAGCAAGGAGTTGGAAACAACCCAGGTGCCCACCAACAAATGAATGGATAGAGACGCTGTGGCATATTCACACAATGGAATACTACACTGCATTGAAAAACAAGGAACTCATGAAATATTACTAAAAATGGGTGACTCTGGAGGACATTATGCTGAGTGAAATATCTCCATCACAAAAGGACAAATACTGCATGGTTCCACTATTGTAAACCAGGACTGACATCAGGGTTGGGGGGAGACTTAGAAACTTGGGATAAATAATGTATACTGCATTGAAATAGATGAGGGAGAAAACTGTTTAAAATGGATATGTGATTAGGCATTTTTGTCATGACAGGAATCTAGAGTGAAGGCTGCATAGTGGAGTGGACCTGGGGGGAGGGTTTGTACACCAATGAAAAAATTTTACTTTTAGAGGGGAGTGTACTGATGGGGGCAGGGCAGGGACAAAATTGCAACAATGATTGGATGGAAATCCAAAGTCTCTGTAAATTTTCCTTTAAATTAATAATAAAAAATTATAAAAAGAAAATGGGGTTTTATTTAACATTCATGCCTGTTGTGATTTAGAAGATTAATTCAAATACCCATGATGTAATCAAACTTTTCTGACTTCCTCCTGTAATTATATTGACTTTACATGGTTGGTTTTACTATGGAATGAGCATCCGCTGGTGTTACTGGTTAATCTTAGAGTCCTCTGTTTTAATGGCTGAAAGTTGGGTGGTGGGGGTGAATTTTGTTCCAGGTTCCTAGGGTGACTATGGTTATAGACTCAGGAGTTCAATCAATCACCATGGGCTTCTTAATGATATTTTTTTAAGTTTTGTTCCACATTCTCTGCCACTTTATCATGCTCTTTTATTGTGATTCCCATAAGAGAGTTAGCTGTGTACATTTATTCCTTCTGCTCAGATCATCGAAGTTGAGGAGTATATGGCCTATTAGTTCTTTTATTTCATCTTTGCTTTTCTTTCGTCTTCTTGTCGCAGTTATATTATTGTTCACAAGGTTTTATGACCTCCATCACAGATCATAAGAGTAGAATAACAGCTTTAGAGACAATATTATATCAGTTTATTTTGATGTACCACCCCACCCTACAAGGCGAAGATCCCAAACCCCATAACCAGTAACCCATTGATGTTTACTAGTGATTAAGAAACTTTTGAAGTTTGCCTCCTGTTGGCTTTGTTACATGCACGGATAGACTTTCAACAAACACGAATATGAATGTAAAAATATCATTTATCAGACCTACATATGGTCATGAACATAGTCCTTTTCACCTCTTCACATTTGTTCATCTTGCCTGTAGGCTTGCATATTTGCTGATGACTGCATTTGAATTTGGTATGATGACAAGCTCAAATAATTTGTACTTGCCTACTAACTGAAGATTGGTCCCTCCTGGCTACATGCCCAAAGTATATGAGAGAGAGTCTCAAAATCTTTGCCTCCAAGAAGTAGTTTGTTTCCTTTTCTCCAGGAGAGACCTGTTAGTTCTCTTGGCAGCCCATGAGAGCAAGGATGGCAGTCTAGAGACTAAGGTACATCTAATCCAGGCCATGATCTTTGCAATTACTTGCTATGCATCAGAGAACTGGAAATGAACAATGATGTCAGAAGAAGAATTGATACCTTTTAGTTGTGGTGCTGGAAAAGAGTATTGAAAACATCATGGAGCCAGGAGAAACCAGTTTTTGGAAAAGGATATCATGCTTGGAAGGACTGAGGGACAGCACAGGAGGGAAGACTTTGGATGAGATGGATTGACCCAATAACTGGGCAATGAGGGTAGGTCTGTCAGAGACAATGAAATTGGCTCAGGACAGAGAAGAGTTCAGACGTGTTATGCACAGGGTGGCTATGAGTCATAGTCTACTCGATGGCACATAACAACAAAAACAAACTGAAAGTTGGTGGCTTGAACCTATCAACTTTATGGACAAAAACCAGATAATCTGCCTTCTTGAAGATTTTAGGAAAAAAAAAAAAAAAGAAACCCTGTAGGGTTCTGTTCTAACCACAGAGTTGGAAAGCTCAATAGGAAACTGATTATTTTGAGATTGGTTATTTGTTTGTTTCAATGATGACAAGGGTGGAAAGTTGGACACCTATAAAATTCACCTGCTTTACTCATTATGTTCAATAAGAACTGCTAATCCTTGACAACCTCCTCAACTATGTTCCTTTACAACAGTATTATTGGCCTATACATTCATCTGTACTACTTGTAAAATATATAATGTAGGTCAGGATAAGTAAATCCTGGGATTTTAAAAAGTTTTTGTCTTTGTTTCTTATTCCTTTTGATTTGATTTTATGACTCACAATACTGTGCAGAAAGTAGAGCAAAGTTCATCTTGCTGATGATCTAAAGAATCCCTTGGAAATGTCTGAGGTCACTGTCATCAAAGTATGTTGACCCCTACGTGAAAGGTTTGGAACAATTCCTATTTAGACATCCTAAAAAACCTGCTTATGGACTTATTCTTTACCATACTCAATTGTGCAGCTTTCAAAATAAAGTTTTTATTTTCTAAAATAGTGCCTAACATTAGAAATCTTTTTAAACTGAATTGTATTTGTAGAATCCCTGAAGCACCTAGCAACAATAATTTGAAAACTTCTACTAGAGGTGAAGGGAAATTCCCAAGGGGTCTTAAGGAGCTACACTCTATAATCAGTATTACATTTAAAAGGTATGTATAGCATCTGTGAGAAGAGTTAATTATAAAACTAAACAAAAGGTGGAAACATAAAACTCCATTAAGAAGGCAGAGTGAATTAAAGTAATGGTGATAGGGATGGAGAGAAGTTGAATTGGAAGATTACTCAGAAAATTCATTTCTTTCTGGACACACTTGGGTTCTTGCCTGAACCATTTTATTAAGCATTTCCTTTATAACTGACTACCTGGTATGATGATGAGAAACAGAGAACTCTATTTAAATCCGATCTGGAATGTACTAGGTACTTAACACCGGGTAAAACCTTAACTTCTCATTTGCCATTTTTCTCTTGTGTAAAGTTGAGATAATTCTTTCTTCTTCACAGCTTTAATAGCAGAGATAGGAGGGAGAAATGGAATATGCTAACATAATAGAACCTTATGCAGTTAAAGCAATAGAACCAAGTAAATTTTTATCCCCTCAAGAAAAGAAATGGTTTAATTAGAATACATAATAAAAGCTTAAAAAGCATGTTAAGACTTTAGAAAAACATATAAAACGAAAGTGTAGGACTTAGGAAGACTCTTGCAGTAAAAGCCAACTACTTTGAAGTTGACTCTAAATCACAGAGGCACCAATATATGTCAAGTAAACCTGGGCTCCCAGGTTTTCAAAGGCAGAGCTATTGGGATTATATTAACAAATCTTTCTCCAGGAACCTCTGAATGGATTAAATCTTCCAACCTTTTGTTTGGAAAGCAAACATGTCAACTATTTATGTGACCCAAGTAGCCTTTTCATATGGAAACCAGGGCATATAAAAGGAAAGTAAAATCAGTTAATGTTATTTTTGTGGAGTTTTTTTAATTACTTCAATAGATTTTCCAAGTAGAATTGAAGAGGTAGCAGAGACTTTGCCTATAAAAAGTTTAAAAATATAAAAGAGATGCTTATAAAGATGAAGCAAATGTGCCAACATACTATCCTTTAAAAATATGAGTTGGGAATTACACTTTCGGTGGCAAGACAGGTTGGATTTGCAAGTTAGAAAAGTAAAGATGAGATGGTTGAAAGAGAGAAACAAAACCATGTGTTATCTATGTTTAAGATCTATCTGAGGATGATTCATTTGCTGTAATAAGGAGGAAGGATTTCTTTGTTGTAGCAAGGAGGCAGGAAAAGTGGTCTACAGCACAAAACTCCAATCTCCTAGATAGTTTGATTCAAGCAGCTACCCTTAGTTCTCCTGGGAGTATGGTTTATGGCTGAAATTCCTGGGGAGTTCTATGCTTGTTCACTAGGGATGCTGCCACACTGCCTCTAATGTCTCTCTATTGTGCCACCAGCTGACAACTGATAGCCTCAGTCCACAACCACTTAGTCCATCCTTCAGCAGTCTCTGCAACCATATGCATGAGCACAACCTATTTACAACCACAAGACTCTGCTCCACATGGTTTCAACGGCTGATTTTTCTGAAATATATCCTCAGTGCTGCTTTCCAACTGGAAACCCTCTACTAGTTAGCATAGTACTAAGCAATTTAGTGAGCCATGTACTGACTAAAACTCTTACTTGAGCTAAGACTGTTGAAAATGCCTAACAAAAGAACTTTGATTATAAATAATAAAGTCTATTCACAAATGTGGAAATCATCGAATTATATCAGTAATGTCACATCCAAGGAAAATGTGGCTGAAGATTATTTAAAAATGGCCAGAACAGTACATCAGGATTTTGGAACTTTTCAAAATCAAGCTGAATTCAGAAGAGGCCATGGAATAAAGGCTATCATTGCTGATGTCTAACGGACCTTTGCTGAAAGCAAAGGGTACCAGAAGTACATTTACTTGTGTTTGATTGATTATGTAAAGGTGTTGACTGTGTAGATAATAACAAAGTATGGCTAACTTGGAAAAGAATGGAATTCCCAAACACTTAACAGTGCTTATATGAAACCTATACATAGACCCAGAAGCTAATGTCTGGATAGAACAAGAGAACAAAGCATGATTTAAGATCAGGAAAAGTTTATGTCAGGATTTTATCCTTTCTCCATACCTATTCCTTCTGTAGGCTGAGCAAATAATCCAAGAAGCTATAATTTATGAGGGAAAATGAGGCATCAGGATTGAAAGAACATTCAACAATAACTTTCATTATACAAATGACATAATCCTGCTTGCTGAATATGAAAAGGATTTGAAGCACTTGCTGCAGATGATCAAAACAACAGCTTTCAACATAGATTTTACCTCAACATCAAGAAAATGAATGTCCTCACCACTGGACCAATAGGCAACATCAAAAATAGAGGGAGAAGGGATTGAAGTTGTCAAAGATTTAATTTCCTTGATCAATAATCAACTCCAGTGATAATAGTAGTCGAGAAACCAAAAGGCATGTTATACTAGGAAAAATCTGGTGTCAAGGACTTCTGCAAATTCTAAGGAGCAAGAATGTCAGTTTAAAGACTGAGGTGTGCCTGACCTAAGCCATGGAATTTTCTGTTACTTCCCATGCATCTGAAAGTAGATGTTTTGATGTGTGGTGTTGCATAAGAAAAAAACATCCATGGATTTCCAAGAGAACAAACAAGTCTTTGGGAAAGTGCAACAAAAGTGCTTCTTAGGCAAGAATGGTGAAACTTGGTCTCAGACACATTGGGCATGTGATCAAGAGAGGTCAGTCTTTGGAAAAATACACCAGGGAAAGGCAGATGATCAGAGAAAGACCTTCAGCAAAATGGATTGAGACAGTGAGAGTAACAATGGATTTGAGAATGTTGGACATTGTGAGGATGATAATAGATCTGTTGTTCAGATCTGTTGTTCTTGAGGTTGTAGTCATATGCAATCAATGGCCCCTAATAGCAATAACTCATAAATGATCAAGGTTGTAAATTCCTAAAGTTCTACATTCCTAAAGTGAAGGACTATTCTAAAAAGAATTCTAATCTCATGGTGCCTACCTTCTAATCTAATTGTGTCCATAACGCTTCTAATTCAGGATAGTTATAATCACTTTTGTTCATATTTTAATTCAGTAGGCATTTGCTGAGAGCCAAAGATATGACAAGCACTGTTGTGGTAAATGGGGCAATGCACAAAACAGCTAGTAAGCCCTAACTTTCCAGTAACAACATGTTAGTGTTGGATTATGGAAACATTGTCAGACTCAAACAAATAAGCAAAATGTATATTATGATAGCTAGAGAATCAGAGAAAGGGATGAGGGAGACAGGAATATGTGTTCTAACTTGAAACTGTGTGGCCTAGGAAATCTGAACTGAGAAAGTATAATTCAAATAAGGAATTCAATTGGGTAAGGAAGTTAGCAATGAAATGTGTGCAGCTTTGTATTTTAAACACTATTGTTACTTTTACATGTATATAAAACAATTGGGAATAAGTGTGCCAGAGCTGCAAAGTCTTTAAATGGACATCCTTTCTCTTTTTGCACTTCAAAGAGATCGTTGTCATCAGACTTGCCCAATGCAAGAATCCATCATTTCATTTCTTCACTACTGCCTCCATGAGTGTTGACTGAATCCCAATAAAATATAATCATCATAGACAACTTTAAACTTTTCTCCATTTGCCATGATGTTATGCTTTCATGGAAAACACCAAAACCCAGGATAAATGATCCTTCAAATGTTCTGAATGCTAGCCTTTTTCCATGAATATATATGTTCTCACTATGCAGGATTTTCTTATTCTCTAATAAAGCTTTGTTTTCCCTTCTTCAAATTTACCTGACTTTCTAGTCGCTATTTAGACCTGGCATTTAACAGCAGTATCTTAATTTTGTTACCCTGCTCTGCTCTGACTACTGCCTCTTGGCCCAAGTATAGGTTTCGCATTAGCACAATTAAATATTCTGGGATTCCCATTCTTCTCAGAGTCAGCCACAGTTTGTTATGATCCACACAGTCAAATGCCTTTGCATAATCAATGAAACACAGATAGACATTCTTCTGGTATTCTCTGCTTTCAGCCAAGATCCATCTAACATCAGCAACAATATCCCTAGTACCACGACCCCTTCTAAACCCAGCCTGGACTTCCGGCAGTTCTCTGCTGATGTGCTGTTCTAATCATTTTTGGATGATCTTCAGTAGAATCTTGCTTGCATGTGAAATCAATGACACTGTTCTGTAGTTTCCACACTCAGTTGGGTCACCTTTCTTTGGAATGGGAACAAATATAGATCTCTTCCAGTCAGTTGACCAAGTGGTTGTTCTCCAGATTTCTTGGCACAACTTGGTGAGCACATCCAGGGCAACATCTGTTATCTGGAATACTTCAATTGATATACCATCTATTCCTGGGGACTTATTTTTTGCTATTTCCTTCAAAGCAGCTTGAACTTCTTCCTTCATCACCATAGGCTCTTGCTCATATGTTATTTCTTGAAATTCCTCTGTATCTGCCAATTCCTTTCTATATAGTGACTCAGTATATTCCTTCCATCTTCTTTTAATATTTCCTGGATCATTTAATATTCTGCCCAAAGCATCCTTGATTACAGCAACTCTAGGTTTGAATTTGTTCTTCAGTTCCTTGAGCTTAAGAAATGCTGAGCGAGTTCGGCCCTTTTGATTTTCTGACTCTAGCTCCTCACACATTTCGTTGTAGTATTTTGCTTTGTCATTCCGAGCAGCCTTTTGGAATCTTCTGTTCAGCTCTTTAGTATCTTGAATTCTTCCTTGTGCTTTGGCTTCTCTATGCTCCAGTGCAATCTTCAGAGTCTCTTCTGACATCCATTTTGGTCTTTTCTTCCTCTTCTGTCTTTGTAATGACCGTTTGCACTCTTCCTGGATGATACCTTTGACATCCTCCCATAACTCATCCGGTCTTCGCTCATTAGTGTTCAAGGCCTCAAACCTGTTCCTGAGATGATTCTGAAATTCAGGTGGTATGAAATCAAAGTCATATTTTGGCTCCTGTGGATTTGGTTTAATTTTCCTCAGCTTCAGCTTGAACTTGCATATGAGTAATTTGTGGTCTGTTTCACAATCAGCCCCTGGCCTAGTTTTCACAGCTGATATTGAGCCTCTCCAGCGGTTCCTTCCAAATATGTAGTGAATCTGATTCCTATGCATACCATCAGGTGAAGTCCATGTGTATAACCTGCGTTTGTGTCTCTTATAAAATGTATTTGCAATGAATAAGTCATTGATTTTACAAAATTCAATCATTCTATCTCCAGTTTCATTCCTTGTGCATAGGGTCGCTATGAGTTGCAAACGACTCGACGGCACATAACAACAACAACAACAAGCAACAACATCATAATTTTACAAAGTCTACATTCTCAGTGACTGACCCCCCCATCAAGCACTGCCCAGAGAGCATAGAAAATAAACTACAGCAATGAAGCCTGTACTTATGTAAATAAATTCTGTGCCTTTGGGTCCTAATATATTATTCTGATATAGTACTATGATCATTGAATAAACATAGTGAAGGAACAAAAAGAAATCTATTAAACAGTACTGCATTAGAATCACCA
Organism: Elephantulus edwardii; assembly: GCF_000299155.1. Taxonomy (NCBI): domain Eukaryota; kingdom Metazoa; phylum Chordata; class Mammalia; order Macroscelidea; family Macroscelididae; genus Elephantulus; species Elephantulus edwardii. The sequence goes on along the minus strand of NW_006400081.1, from coordinate 2,251,215 downwards.
CTATAAATGTCATTTTCAGCCTGTTGGGTATCAAGGATTCTATTGAGAACCCAATAACAGCCATGGGCAATTTGCCTGGAATCTGAGGAGCTCAGTATTCATTACGAGTTATAAGCTTACATCCAGGAGGCCTTCAGTAATTTTACCTGGACAGTGTCTTTGTTGGTTGTTAGCTAAAGCAGGTCTGTATTATAATCAGGAATCACACCAAAGTAAGCAAAAGAGAGAAGTTTGCTCTTTAGCATGCTAAAGGAGAAAGCAATCTAACCTGGAACTCTGTCTGTCCTCTGGGAACAGCTTGTCACTTTTACAGTTCATTTAATAGTTTGAGATACATGTTAAACTTACACAAACATTGTAAATATTCACAGTGGGAAGGAATTACAGGGTCTCATTGTCTCATAAATATATGTCATTAGAATAGTCACTCTCTGCCAAAGGGCTTGATTTTTGCTATGTAAATATAACCTTATAACTTCTGAATATATATTTACCTACTATGTTGAGGGCCTAGTGACTATGGAGTTCTAAGGCAGAGGGTTCGAATCTACAGTCTCCTCAAGGAAAAAGATAGACAATCTTATCTCTTCCGATTTACAGCCTCTGACAACCAGCTGGAGGATCAGCAATGAGTTGGTTCCAACTTACCTGCAATGAGTTTATAGAGGTGAACAGATAACCAGTAATAGGAACTACAACTTTCCTACATCTTAAAACTAAACCAAAACAAGCAAACAGCACATGATGTTTGTAAGCATGATGTTTGTTGGTAACATCTGGAGATGTGGTAGCCTAAGGGGTGGGAGAGGCTGGAAGCAGAGGGATGTGGGTATACAGGGGGAAATGGGGATTAATCATTGGGGGTGGGGGGAAGGAAATTGAAAGAATTTCTTTGAATTTCTATTGGAATTTTGTAAATAAACTACTAAAAAATTTTTTTAAAAAAAGAGTTGTACTGCTAACCTTAAGCACATGTTTCTCCAATAGTTCAAACCCACCAGGAGCTCCATGGAGAAAGATGAACCAACCATCCCTTCTCATGCAATTACAGTCTCAGGAACCCAACTGACTGTTAGCTATGAGTCTGTCCTGACTCTGGAAATGAGCTTGAGTTTTTGAGTTTAGATGGCTAGGAGTCAGCTCCAATTCCACTTTGAAGCAATGTCAGAAACTTTAGCTAATTCCTTTGCTATTTTCTAACTTCTGATGCAAATTTTTATGCTTATGTTTTCCATATATACTTGCATCCAAAAATCCATCCAGATTTTTCTCAATCATATCTGTTTGGGTCATCCATTAAAATATTTATCAGTAATGTTGTACATCAAGACCCTGTAGGCACAAACTGGTATCATTTGGCCATAATGAAAAGAAGCTCTTTGGAACTAGAGTACAGCATTCAGCACCACCAGAATTCCAGGAAAAGAGATGTCTTCTTAACAGATCAGCATCAAGATTAGAGAAACAGACATCAGAAAAGACAGCTTTTAGAATTTAACATGACTTTCAGACTCACACCAAGACTTTAAAATGGAGTTAATGCTTTTCTTCAAGGTTGCTCTTTTTATACATACCAAGTACCTTTGACTATAAACTCTCAACTTCCTTCCTCTTTAATCGAACTCAAGTTGCTGAGTTTTCTTCTGCACAGAATCATCAGTGACTAGTGTAGTTGGTTATTTGTTTTAGGACAAGTCTTTAAAAAAAGTAGACATTATTTTTACTTACCGGATCTCTCCCATTTCCTTTACCCACCATTCCTCCTCCCATCAAATTATGTGACCCTATGATTAGCCACCTCCCCCGCTTCACCCCCCCACACTTCCTCACTCTTCTGTTCCCTGCTCCCACTCTTCCCCCAGTGGATCCTCATACATATTCTACAACAATGTCTTTTTTTTATATAGAATTCTGTAAAATCAACAATTTATTCATTGCAAATACTTTTTATAAAAACTGTTCATTTATAATTTTATTTTATTAATTTTAATGAACAGTTACAGAGATTTTGGATTTTCATTCATTCATTGTTGCACTTTTTTCTTTACCTCCCCTCCTCCCAGTTCACTCCTCTCTTTGAAAAGCAAAAGATAAAATTATTCGTTGGTATACAATCCCCCCCGACCCTGACCCTGCCTTCCCCCCTCCACCCCAAATGCACTCCACTATGCAATAATGTCTTATACAGTATTTACCCTTATGGAACTGAGCTAGTTCACTTTGCATAATGCTATCTAGTCCTGCTTAAGTTAGGTAATAAGTTACAAAATCATTGCTTCTGCATGCTACATAGTATCATCACATGAATGTACCATAATTTCTTCAAAGAAAGATATAATCTTAGCAATTTATGAAGAAAAGGCATTTGACAAAATCCAACACCTCTTTCTAATGAAGACATTAAGCGAAATTGGAATAGAAAGGAATTTCCTCAACATAGTGAAAAATATATATGCAAAACCAAAAAAGAGCCAATGACCTTCTCAAAGGAGAAAAACTAAGAGCATTTTTCTTACAAACTATCTTTTTTACAACTGGTCACCATTTGTTTTTGTTTGTTTGTTTGTTTCTTTTATTCTACCAATATAAGTTTGATCATGAGGATGGTACAGGATAGGGCAAGGTTTCAATCTGTGGTTTGTAGGGTCACTATGAGTTGTAGTCAGTTCAGTAAGACCCAACAACAACAGAACAGCACAAGACAGTTTCTAGTAATCCTTTTAAGAGTAGTTCATTGAGGAAGGCCACCTTAAGGAACTACTTCACTATTACATATTTAAGAAGGCTTAAAGGAAGGAGTTCAAACATATTGACAGAATAAATGTCAATAGTATGAATGACTTGCTTTATTTGGAAACATATTAATTATCTTAGTTGATGTATTAACAGTAATTTTAGGCAATATTTCATTATATGAATTATAAATGGCAATGGCAATAATTATAAGTATTAGCAAAACAATCAGCTTTTCTTTTTATAGTGGAAAATACATTCTTAATCATTCACTCATTGACCTAAAGTCTGAAGTCTCCAGTGACTTTCAGAGGCTCAAAATCATACTGAATAAGATTGTCCATCATTCTCCCATGAAACAGCTGGTAGACTGGAGTAGAGCAACTCCCTGACCACAAGGCCGTAACAGTTCTCCTATATTTTTAACAGTATGTTTTGGGTGTGTTTCCCCCCCCCCTTATTTTTAATTTTAATGAATGCTTACAGAGACTTTGAATTTCCATTAATTCATTTCATTGTTGCACACTTTCCGCCATGCCCACCTCCGCCCCCAGTTTGCTTTTCTCTTTGAAAAGTAAAAAAAAACAAAAATTTATTTTGTTATACAATACCCCCCACTCCACTCCACTAGCTTTCATTCTGCACTCTTGTTACGACAATAATACCTAATCATATATTCCTCCTAAACAGTTCTCTCTCTCATTTGTTTCACTGCAGTATACATTATTTACCCCCTCTTAGTTCTGCCTCAACTCCGATGTCAGTCCCGCCTTACAACAGTGGCACTATGCAGTATTTGTCCTTTTATGATTATTTGACTCAGCATAATGCCCTCACTCAGCATAATGCAAAATCCTGAATAAAATCATGGCCAATAGAATCCAATGACACATCAAAAAAATAATTCACCATAACCCAGATTCTGCTGAAGATTATCCAAAAACGACTGAAACAGCACATCAACAGAAAACTGCCTGAAGTGAAGACTGGATTTAAAGAGGCTGTGGCACTAGGGATATTATAGCTAATGTCAGATGGATCTTGGCCGAAATCAGCGAGTACCAGAGGAATATCTGTGTTTCATTGACTATCCAAAGACATTTGACTGTGTGGATCACAACAAACTGTGGTTGACTCTGAGAAGAATGGGAATCCCAGAACACTTGATTGTGCTTGTGCAAAACCTATTCTTGGACGAGGAGGCAAAATTGGTTCAAAATTGGTTCAAAATTGAGAAGGTGTGTATCAATGATATGTCTTATCTCCATATCTTTTCAATCATATGTGGAACACATTCTCTGTGAAGTTGGACTCTTTGAGGATAAGTGTGGCATCATGATTGGAGGTAGACTAGTCAACAATCTGTGTTATGCAGATGACACAATCCTGCTTGCTGATACCTAGGAGAACCTGAAGTACTTGCTGCAGAGGGTTAAGGACTGCAGCCTTCAATATGAATTGAAGTTCAACACCAAGAAAACAAAGATTCTCACTACTGGGCCAATTGGCAGCATCACGATAGATGATGAAAAGATTGAGTTTTTTTTTTTTTTACTGCTTCAATTTGTTTGGCTCTACAATCAACACTCTTGATACCAGCAGCCAGAAAATAAAAAGATTAATTGCATTGGGAAAGTCTGCTGTCAGAGACCTCGCCAACGTACTGAAAAACAATGATGTCAGTCTGGAGACCAAGGTACACCTTATCCAGGCCATTGTCTTTGCAATTACTTGCTATGCATCAGAGAGGTGGACAATGACTAGGGATGCTAGAAGAAGAATTGATGCCTTTGAGCTGTGGTGCTGGAGAAAGTATAGAATACATCATGGACTGCTAGAAGAACAAACAAATTCATCCTGGAGAGGGTGAAGCAAGGCTGCTCCTTGAAGGCAAGGATTCTGCTCTGTCTGACATACTTTGGACATGTTGCAAGGCGGGATCAGTCCTTGGAGAGAGATATCATGCTTGGGAGGGTGGAAGGGAACCATAGAAGAGGAAGACCCTCAATAAGATGGATTGATTCAGTCACTGAGGTAATGGGGATAGGCGTGTCAAAGACAATAAGATTGATAAGAAATAAAGCAGGGTTCCAGGTTATTATACATATAGGGTCACTATGAGTCACAGGTAACTCAATGACACATAACAACAACAAAACCAAGAACAGCATTGACCACATGGGATTCATAACACATATGCATGATGGTTCAATATAAGAAAAATAATCAATGTAATTTATCACATTAACAAAGCAAAGGACAAGAACCATATGATCCTATCAACTGATGCAAAAAGGCCTTTGACATAATCCAACACCTCTTCAAAATAATAAAAAATATATATGCAAACCTGAGAGCCAACATTGTTCTCAATGGAGAGAGATTAAAGCCATTTCCTTTGAGAACAGGAACTAGGCAAGGATGCACACTATAACCTCTCCTATTCAATATGGTATTGGAAGTCTTAGCAATAGCAATAAGACAAGAGAAGGCAATAAGAGGTATCCAAATTGGTAAAGAAGAGGTAAAATTATCTCTCTATGCAGATGAGATGATAGTATGCTTAGAAAACCCTAAAACTCAGCAAGAAAACTTCTGGACGTAGTTGACCAATTTAGCAAAGTGGTAGGATACAAAATCAACAGTATGTTTTAATCAGCAACTCTATATCTAGAGGTGAAGGCTCTTGAAGCAAGTCTCTTAGGCTAAATTAAAGTCTGTTTTTCTGTTTTCTCAAAACATTATCTCTATCATTAACATAGTCAATTCTTTTGCATAGTAAATAAACATAAGTAAACATTTTCAAAGAGACCTGAGGATAAAGTAAGTATAAATGGGTTTCTAACTTCAAAGGCCAACAGTTCAAATGCCCTACCTGCACACTGGTAGAACAATGGACAATGTTCACCCATAAATACATACAGTTTTGGAAAGCTAATGGAGGGTCACTTGATTTAAACTGACTCCACATCAGTGAGTGTAGTTTAAAAATATTTCCAATATTTTCTGCTTTCAGTCAAGATTATTTAGTATAAGTAATGTTATCCTTCATATTATGGCCTTTTCTGAAGTCAACATGAATTTCTTGAAATTCCCTCTGAATAAACTGTGTCAACTTCTGTATAATTATCATCAGTAATATTTTACTGCAGTATGGTTGATAATATAATTCCATATTCTATTGAATGGATACAAATAGAAATCCCTTTAGGTTCTGGCCCAGTAACTATCTTCCATATTTCCTGGCAAAGACAAATGAGTCAACTCAGGGTTGCATGTATTTATTGAAATACCTCAACTGATATCCAATAAATTTCTGCAGCCCCCACCCTATCATTATCTTCACTATAGCTTGGACTTTCTCCTTCAATATCATTGATTCTTGATCGTATGCTACCTCCTGAAATACTTGAGCATTAACAAATTCTTCTTAAATATTTCAGTCAGACATTTCAACAAGTAAGCAGACTTACTCCTGGCCCTATGCTTAGTCACTGTTTTGTCTATTTTCAGAAGGATAACCTAGTATACTATAAACGATTGCGGTATCCTGTCTAGACTACTGATGCTAGACTTCGTAGAGTTAGGTGATCATTATACAGCTAGATTCAAAACAATGTTGAACAGAGTTTGGCATTTCCTAAAAACTCTGAAAATAGAAATTCTACATAGCCCACCTATTAAATTGTTAGGAATATACCCTCAGAAGGACTGGAACAATCTAGAACTGGGGGGGAAAAAGAGAGATTTTAACACATGTATTCATAGCAGCATTCTTCATAATAGCAAGAACATGGAAACAGCCCAAAGGTCCGTGAATAAACAAACAGATTGCAAAATCATAGTACATTCACATGATAGAATACTATGTGGCACAAAGGAGGAATAATTTTGGAAAATCCAATAAAACATATACTACTCAACTCTAAAGAACTCAAGAGCAACGGTGTCTCTCTGGAGACTAAGGTGCACCTAATACAGGCCATCGTCTTTGTAATCACTTGTTATGCATCAGAGAGTTGGAAAATGACTAGGGAAGATAGAAGGAGAATTGATGCCTTTGAGCTGTGGTGCTGGAGAAGAGTAATGAATGTACCCTGGACTGCCAAGAAAACACACAGATTCATCCTGGAGAGGGTTAAACCAGGCTACTCCTTGGAGGCAAGGATTCTGGGGCTTCATCTGACATACTTTGGACATGTTGTAAGGAAAGACAGGTCCTTGGAGAGGGACATCATGCTTGGTAGGGTGGAGGGACAGCGCAGGAGGGGAAGACCCTCTATGAGGTGGATTGATTCAGTGACTGG
>NW_006400081.1:2231526-2239145 GCF_000299155.1 Elephantulus edwardii | reverse complement strand
TAGTCATTGTCCAACTCTCTGAGGCATAACAAGCGATTGCAAATGCCATGGCCTGTATCAGGCGCACCTTAGTCTCCAGAGAGACACCGTTGTTCCTGAGTACTTTAGAGAGGTCCCTAACAGCTGACTTTCCCATCGCGATACGCTTTTTGATTTAAATTTTAGCCAGACTAATAGAAATGTTGACCATAACAAATAACTGCCTTAATGTTAAGCATTGTCATAGCTGTATATCTCTCACAGTATAATATTTTAAATGGGAAAAAAAAAACAAAACAAACCCACCTCATTAGCCAGCCATGTGTGTTTATGTGTGTATGTGTAGACACAATACTTTCTTTCACTCTTTGTGGCTGATTTGGTTGACTCATAGCTGACACTTCAGGAGGCTAAAATCACCAGAGAGGAGATATCATCTTTCTACCACAGAGTAGCTGGTGGATTTAAACTGCCCACTTTTGAGTCAGCAGCACAAGTCTTTACCCGTTAGACTACCAGAGCCCCCTATACATATACATGTGTGTACATACTTAGATTGATCAATGACTGCAACAATGAGCTTAAGCACAGCCAAAAAGCCACTGTGAAAATGGCCCAGATTAGAAAAGTTCTCTTTGTTGTTCATAGGGTCATTGTAAGTTGGCGCCAACTTAATGACAGCTAACTACAACACCTTAAAACTATCTTGCTAGTGGTTATCAAATCCAAACAGAAAAGGAATTTCAATTTCTTACTTCCCATGCTCTCCATTGTTGTTCATGACTTCTTTTGAGGGTGTAGATTAGCATGCAGTCTTTATTCACAGAATGTAAAACATAACACACATACTGATGATCATCCTATAGGAAATGACCAATGGTTGACCCTGTCACAGGTTTCCAAAGCTGTAAATCACAGGGAGTGTGATTGCCCATCTTTCTTCCTTGGAGCAAGTGGTAGGTTTCAAATGCCAAAATTCCGCCTTTGGTTTAGCAGCACAAGCAGACTATTAAATCTAGCTCCCTCAATGTCTAGGTGGGAGAAAGAAGAGCAATTTTCTTCTATATGTTTTACAACCTCAGAGACCCAATGAGGTCTGTTAATCCAAACTCAACAATGTGGAGACTGAGTTTTTGAAACTTCATAAGCAAAATAGCATTCAGGATAAGGGAATCACTTTCTCCACATCCTTGTAAAAATCAGAGTTTAGTAATGGTGTTTAATGTAAAAAAGCTGTAGCCACTCAGCAAGCAGGATCAATGAGGCTCCTGGACAAGTCACATGCCACACATGAATATGGAATTACCAAATTACCATTTGTTGAATTGTCAAGGATTGTATCTATAGAATGAAAGTTTATGCTGAGGGTGCAATCTTTTTTTTTTTTTTACTTTAGATTGGTTTGCATATTTTGTATCTATTTTGTTTCATCCATGTACATTGTGTTTCCCATAGCCCTGCATTCACAGGTATTTCATATGATCATTCCCATACATTGTGTTTTATAAAATTAATCACCATTGATCATTAGCCTCTTTTTAAGTCTCCACTGGATATTTCCTAATAAGTTTGCTAATGTAAAAACATAATACACTCACATACACACACACATATACACACACACATAAAACATATGGGGAGGTCTAGTGGCTTAGTGGCAAGATGCTGCACTGTAGTCCCAAAGGAACAGGTTTCCACTGGATATTTCTTAACAAATTTGTTAATGAATAAAAAAGTATATGCATACATACATATATACACACACATATACACATATACATATATGTTGTTAAGTGCCGTTGAATCATAGACGACTCATAGAGACCCTATGAATGAAAGACCTGGACACTTGTATAACTTTCATCATTTCTCCAAGTTCATAGGGTTTCCCGAGGCAAGTGGATGCCACTCCTGCTTCCAAGCTTGTTTTAATCATTGAGCTCCACCAAACACTGTCCACCATGGGTAATCATTATCACATTTGACACATCAGTGTCACAGTATTCAGCATCACAGCCACCACAAGTTACCTCTGTACAGAAAATGGACAGACCAGTGCCATGCCACTTAGAAAAATGTCTGACCAAAAACAATTAAAACCAGGCCTGAAGGCTGCAGATTAAAATCACCCACCTTTGGCTTGGTAGTATCATTTTCTGTCCACTAGGCTAACTGAGCTCTCTCATCGTCGTGGTAGTTGTTGTTATTAAGTGCCGTCGAATCATAGATGACTCATAGAGTCTTTGTGAATGAAAGACCTGAACACTTGTATGAGATATATATGTATACACACATAAACAAATATCATATATGTATAAACACATATATGAGTGTATTTGTATGTGTGGGTATATGTGTGTGTATATATATGTATGTATGTATGTAAGTAGATAGATAGAGAGATAGATGATAGATAGATGATAGATAGATAGATAGATAGATAGATAGATAGATAGATAGACCGACCTTCTTATAAAGAATGCAGAAACAATTGGGGGATTTTTTCTGCAGACCTTTAAAAGGTGGCTTTGAAACATGTACTACTTTGCACAAGCCTGGCCTCAGGTATTAAATTAATTGGGTTGGAATCCAGAAGAACTAAACAAAGCATACTTCTGATAGTATGTGGACTCAAATAAAACTGATTTTCTAAGTCTACATGGCTCATCCCTCTAGGCCTAACTAAACAAGACAACTGAGAGGGAACTCACAGGGGCAACTTCAAAGAAACATCTACCTATTGAAGAGTGTCCAAACCTGAAGGATGAAAGAAATATCTAAAGCCTCCACAATATGTCTGTGGATGCATCTTCAGCAATGAACTACTTCAAGGCTTTACCTCCACAGACTGGTATCAAATTGGTTCATGTGCATAGTTATACTCTATCAGGTTTTCAGGCTGTAAACTGCAAAGGATGACTTCCTATCTTTTTGCAAAGCCTTTAGGTGAGCAATGAAACTTGATGAGGACTGGGCCACTATACCCCCATAGACTCCTCTTCAAGCCAGGATTATATATCTTCTCTACGATCAGAGGAGCATCTTGAAATAGCAAAGGAGTTCTTTAACATTTAAAAAAAATGTGTGAATTAATATTTTAAAAAAACAAAAAGGTAAACTGAGGGAATGGAAGGGGGAAGGAAGGAGGGTTAAAAATGTACAAATAAGAAAAATAGAAAATCTAAATTTTCTGTAAACTTTAATCAAAATCACAATTAAAATAAATTTTTTAAATGTGTATCAATGAATGAATGAAAGCCCCTGTTTTCTATAAAATTTCACTAAAATCACAACAACAAAAACAAATGTTATTCTTTCCCTAAGAGGCCATGACTATTACATAACAAATATTATGATAGCTAAGAAATAAATTACTCTCAGATCATGAAAATTGTGTTTAAATTTTGCAAAGTTGACAGATTAATGATGTAAATTAAGTATATTTTTAGTTATCCTTTAAATTTACTTTAAATATACTTAATTTACATCATTAAGACTGTCACTAACAGACATAGAAAGCGACTGGAATGCATTCTTTTCAATCCTGACATTGGGCAACTTGACAAGACTTCAGGCGCCCAAGGAAGTATTGCTCATTTTAACCAGGAATGCCAGTATCATCTTTGAGGGGTCAACATCATAAATGGAAATGAGCCCTTGTCTTGTACCATGAACCTGTTGATAACTGTAAGAAGGCTAACAGCTAATCCCTAGCACTTAACATCAGGGGCCAAGCTGTAGTTGTGATGTGAAATCTCCCCTGGTCTACCATTAACTAAACAGTGCCATAGTGACCAAATAAAGCTTTAGGGTGTGGCTCCTTATTCTCCTGGTGAGGGTTGTGTACAAGGGAGAGTCTGAAAGTGGACCAGACCAATGGACTGCATGAATCCACAACAGTTAAGTGGTCAACCAACTTCAAGCAACAAAAATGGAGAAAAAAGGTGCATGGATTGGGCCACACACAGCACAGGACCTTACAATCAATCTGAGGCAAGATACTTAGGCCTCTGTGGTGTTGCTGGGACCTGGAGCATCTTTGAAGCACTACTTTCCCAGTGTCTATGCAAAACTGTAGCCTAGACTAGATACACTCATACTTTGGCCAGCTATAAAATCACTGCCTGCCTGATATTGGGGCTGCAGTTCCCGTGTAACCAGGACCTTGTTCTCTCCTGGAGCACTAGACCACCACCCTGCCTCCCAGCCCTGTCACCCTGCTGTCTTGCACCAGGAAAACCAGCATTACAGGTACTTTGGCCTTGGACACTACCGTCTAGCTACATCATATGAAATGTTTTAAGCTCAAGCAGAAGAGGCTAGGTGGAGCCCCAGTTTCTAGAGGCAACAGTCATCCCACTTTGAACCTAAGGCCCAAGAGGGGAGCACCAATATACATGTCCTTCACAAAACATTACCATATCCTGAGACATTTTATAGATGCAACAACCTAACATTAACTCCAAAGCACTCTCCTGCACTCTCCAGGTGCACCCTCTCCAAGATATATATGTTTATTCCCTTGGCTTCCCATGGGATGTTGAATGCTCTTCTCCAACATCACAGCTCAAAAGCATCAATAATTTTCCTGTCATCCTTATTCACTGTCCAGCTCTCAGATGCATAGCAAGTGATCAGAAATACTATAACCTGAATCAGATGCATGTTAGTCCTCAAACTGACATCATTACTCCTTAATAATTTGGAGAGGTCCATAACTGCAGATTTTCCCAGTGCAGTGTGTCTCCTTATTTCCTAACTATTGGTACTAAGGGTGTTAATTGAGGTTCCAAGGAAGATGGAACTGTTGACAGTTTCAATATCCTTTCCATCCATCATGGCATTGCCTATCAGTCCAGTGGTAAGAATCTTTGGGTTACTGGCATGAGGGTGCAGGTGGAGTGCTCTTTGGAGGCAAGAATGATGACGTTGTGTCCCACATACTTTGGGCATGTTGCTAGGAAGTGTTATTCCTTGGAAAAAGACATGATTCTGTCAAGGATTGAGAGTAAGTGAAGACAAGGAAGACCCTCGAACAGGAAGTTTGACATGGTGACTACTGCAATGGGCTCTTGTGAGTCTGGAAGTGTGAGGATGACACAGGATAGAACAGAGTTTAGATCTTTTGTTCATAGGGATTTAATATGAATCATACTCAACAGTATCTAACAACAATTACAACAACAACATCTACTAAGAAAAGAATAACATAATGTCAAGAAAGCTGCAATCTACATCAGTCATCATGGGGGTGGGGGAACAAATAACCCTTCTTCTGAAACATGTTGATGTGGAGCTATTTGAACAGCTACAGAGCAAGATTCAAATGATGGAAGAAACAATAAAAGCCATTAAGAGAGCAAATAGCCCAGAGACAACAATATAGAAGAAATATATTAATGAGGAGCAACTTGAACAACTATAGAAGAAAATGCATAAGATAAAAGAAGGAATTAGTAGCATAGATAAAGAAGTGCAAGAACTTAAAAAAAAATCATCACAAGACAGGGTACAGACAACACAATACTGGAAATAACAGAAAAGCATGAAACTACAACTCAGAATATTAAGACCAAAATGGAAAAGTGTACAACACACTGGTGGGACAAAAAAGAAGAACTGAAGAGATGGAACTGAGAATCAGTGAGCTGGAAGACAAGTGTCTCACTGGAAACACACTAAAAGAAAAATCAGAGATGAGAAAAATAAAATGAAGAAAACATTAGAATCCCGTGGAATGAGATCAAAAGGAACAAAATATGTATGTCTAGAATTTGAGAACATGAAAGTGACAAATCACTGAGAAAATTGTGGAAGAGGTACAAAAGACTAATTTTCATGTAGTTTGAGGAACGGGGACAACCACATTAAAGAAGCACAGTGAACACTAAATAGACTAGACCCAAAAAGAAAAACATCATGACATGTGGTAGTCAAATTTTCCAAATTAAAAGATAAGGACATGGTCATCTAGTCCTGGACCAGATGGCTTCACAGCTGAATTCTATCAAACATTTAGAGAGGATTTAGCACCAATTCTACTTAAATTATTTTTAAAAAATTGAAAAAGAAGGAACACATAGAGAGTCATCCTATGAAGCAAGCATAACTCTAGTACCAAAACCAGGCAAAGGTATTATCAAGAAAGAAAACTACAGACTAATATATCTCACAGATATACATGCAAAAATCCTAAACAAAATTCTACGGCAATAGAATCCAAAAGTATATAAACAAATAATTCACCATTATCAAGTGGGATTCATAACAGGTAGTCAAAAATGGTTCAACATAAGAAAAAAATCAATGTAATTTGTTATATTAACAAAGTAAATAACAAGAATCATATGATCTACAATTGATGCAGGAAAGGCATTTGAAAAATCTCACACACTTTCCTGATAAAGACACTCAGCAAAATTGGAATGGAAGGTAATTTCATTAACATAGTGAAAAGGACATATACAAAACCAGGGGCCAACATAATTCTCAATGGAGAAAGACTAAAAACATTTTCTGTGAGAACAGGGACCAGACAAGCATGCCTACTGTTCAATATTGTATTGCAAGTGCTTGCTAGGTCAATATGACAAGAGAAAAAAATTAAGGGCATCCAGATTGGCAAAGAGATGGTTAAACTGTCACTATAATCAGATGATATGATATTGTACACAGAAAACTCCAAAGACTCAATAACAAAACAAAACAAAACTGTTAGAGTTAGTGGGCCAATTTAGGAGAGGGGCAGGATATAAAATCGGTATCCAAAAGTCAATGGTATTCCTCTACAGTAACAAAGAGAACTCAAAGAAGGAAGTCAAGAAAACAATAAAATTTACAGTAGCCAAAGACAAGTTGAAATATTTGGGAGTAGAACTAACTAGAGATACAAAACACCTACACAAATAAAATTATAGGACATTTCTGCAAGACACAATAAGAGACCTAAAGAAATGGGAAAACGTACCCTGTTCACAGATGTTGTTATTGTTGTTATATGCCATCAAGTTGCTTGTGAATCATAGTGAACCTATGTATAACAACCCTAAACTCTGCTCTATCCTGTGCTAATCTTACTGTCTCTGACACACTTACCCCCATAACCAGTAAGTGATCAATCCATCTCATCGGGAGCCTTCCTCTCTTGTCCTGTTTCTCCACCCTCCCAAGCATGAAGACCCTGTCCAAGGACTGATCCTTCCCTGTAACATGCCCCAAAATATGTCAGACAAAGATTCAGAATCCTTGCCTTCAAGGAGTACCCTGGTTTAACCTTGTCCAGGATGAACCTGTTGGTTCTATTTGCAGTCCATGGTCTATTCAATACTCTTCTCCAACACTACAGCTCAAAGGCATCAATTCTCTTTATATCATCCCTAGTCATTTTCCAGCTCTCTGACACATAGCAAGTGATTGCAAAGAACAGTACCTGTATCCACTGTACCATAGTGTCCAGACTAACATCATAACTCCTCAGTACTTTGGAAAAGTCTCTGACAGCAGACTTTCCCAATACAATTATTGTTGTTGTTATGTGCCATCGAGTCCCTTGCAACTCATAGCGACCCTATTTACAAGAGCTCTATACGTTCTTCTATGCTGTGCCAACCTAGCCATCTCAAATGCACTTATTCCCACCT
>NW_006400081.1:2230846-2231426 GCF_000299155.1 Elephantulus edwardii | reverse complement strand
GCATAAGGAAGAGGTAAAAAAATTAGGAAAGATCCAGTGAGAACCTGAAAAGATAGAAAGATAATGGGCATAGATCAATGGTTTTATAAAAGTCAGTGGTTATATAAAACATTGGAATGGTTGAATGAAATACAGTGTGAATGAAGGAATGTGTGAAACACAATGTATATAAATGACAAAATAGAGATGAATTCTGTGTGCAAATCAATATAAAAGAAAAATAAAATTTAAATGCATAAAAAGAACAAACTATGAAATAATATTTTTGTTGTTCAATATTAGAAAATACTAAAAGAAACGTTAGCATACAAAAATCTCAACCCATAGAGAAGTAGACACTTTTCTTTTTTAAAAGCAATTATCTAAACTTGTATAATCTGTTAGATAGACCCAATTAAAATTTTTCGTTAACTTTCGGGAAAATATCCCACTACCCATTTTCAGTTGTCTGAAGTTTCACTTAGGTCACTGAGAAATAACAACAAGCAAAAATCCTAAATAAAATACTGGCAAATAGAATCCAATGATACATAAAAAAAAAATAATCCACCATGACCAAGTGGGATTCATAACAGCTATG
>NW_006400081.1:2217043-2227917 GCF_000299155.1 Elephantulus edwardii | reverse complement strand
CTCTTCACCATCCATACTGATACTACCAATTGGCCCAGTGGTTAGAATCTTTGTTTTCTTGATGTTGAACTTCAGTCCATATAGGAGGCTGCAGTCCTTGATCTTCTGCAGCAAGAGCTTCAGATCCTCCTCAGTTTCAGCAAGCAGGATCTGCATAACGGAGATTGTTGATGAGTCTTCCTCCAATCCTGATGCCACATTTCTCTTCTTAGAGCCCAGCCTCCCAAATAATCTGTTCTGCATTTACATTGAAAAGGTATGCACACACATGTTTATTTCAGCTTTGTTCACAATAGCAAAGAGTTGGAAACAACCTACGTGCCCATCAACAGACAAATGGATAGAGAAGCTGTGGTAAAGTCACACAATGGAATGCTACACTGCATTGAAAAACAAGGAACTCATGAAATATTGTTCAAAATGGGTGACTCTGGAGGACATTATGCTGGGTGAAATATCTCAGTCACATAAGGACAAATACTGCATAGTGCCACTGTTGTAAAATGGGACTGACATTAGGAATTGAAGAGACTTAGAAAGAAGGGATAAACTATGTATATTGTATTGAAACAGATGAGGGAGAGAACTGTTTGAAAGGGATATATGATTAGGTATTATTGTAAAGAAAGAGTACAGAACAAAGGCTGCATAGTGGAGTTGACTTGGGGGAGAGGAGGTATTGTATAATATTGAAAAATTTTTCTTTTACTTTTCAAAGAGAGAACTGGGGGGCGGTGCCAAGGAGAAATGTGCAACAATGAATGAATGGAAATCCAAAGGCTCTTTAAGTTTTCATTAAAATTAATAAAAATAACAAAAAAGGGGTGGAAGGTATGGAGACAGCATACATTTCTGGCATACACCCTTACGAATTTTGAACCTTGTTGCGTTCTGACTGCCTCCTGGTCTATGTATAAATTTCACATAATCACAATCAAATGTTCTCAGATTCCCATTCTTCTCAGAGTTAGCCACTGTTTGTTGTGATCCACAGTCAAACACCTTTGCACAGTCAATGAAACAGATGGACATCTTTCTGGTACTCTCTGCTTCTAGTCAAGAGCCATCTAACATAACTACAATATCCCTAGTACCATGGCCTCTTCTAAACTAAGCCTGTACTTCAGGCAGTTCTCTCTTGATGTGCTGTTCCAATAGTTTTTGTATAATCTTCAGCAGAATCTTGCTTGCATGTGATATTAATGGTATTGTTGGACAATTTCCATACTCACAAAGTGACCCTTTCTTACAAAGAAAGGATCACCTTTCTTTGGAAGGGGAACAACTCTTCAAGTCAGTTGGTCAGGTTGCTGTCCTCCAGATTTCTTGATACAACTTAGTGAGCACATCTAGGTAAGCATCTATTTGTTGAAATATATCTATTAGTGTAACGTCAGTCATTAGTGATAATATCCCTAGTATCACAACCTCTTCTAAATCCAGCCTGCACATCTGGCAGTTCTCTGTTGACATATTGCTCCAGGTGTGTTTGGATAATTTTTAGCAGAATCTTGCTTGCATGTGATATTAATGATACTGTTCAATAATTTCCCCACTCTTTCAGGTCACTGTTCTTCGCCATGGGAACAAATTTTCATCTCTTCCATTCAGTTGGCAACTTGGCTGTCCTCCAGATTTCTTGGCACAACTTAATGAGCACATCCAGGGCAGCATCTGCTTGTTGAAATATATCAGTTGAGATGTTGTCAACTCCTAGAGCCTTGTTTTTTGCCAATTCTTTCAGAGCAACTTGAACTTCCTCCTTCATCAACACAGGCTCTTTCTCATATGCTATTTTATGCAATTCTTCTGTGTCAGCCAATTTCCTCTGATACAGTGACTCTGTGTACTCCTTCTATCTTCTTTTAATGCTTCTTGGATCGTTTAACATTCTACCCAAAACATCCTTAAGTATTGCCACTCATGGCTTGAATTTGTTTTTAACTTCTTCACCTTATGTTAGATGGATTTTGGCAGAAAGCAGAGAGTACCAGAGGAACGTCTACCCGTGCTTCATTGACTATGCAAAAATTTTGACTGTGTGGATCACAAAAAACTATGGCTAACTATGAGAAGAATGGGAATCCCAGAATATTTGATTGTGCTTATGCAAAACCCTATACTTGGACCAGGAGGCAGTCATCAGAACAGAGCAAGGAGATACTAACTACATGGTTCAAAATCAGGAAGGGGATCTTCCAGGGATGTATTCTGTCTCCATACCTTTTCAATCTGTATACAGAAATGATCATCCAGGATGCTGGACTGCATGAGGAGGAATGTAGAATCAGGATTGGTGGAAGATTCATCAACAGCCTGCATTATGCGGATGACACAACCCTGCTTGCTGAAACGGAGGAGGGTCTGAAGCGGTGCTGCAGAGGGCCAAGGACTGTAGTCTTCAATACAGGTTGAAGCTCAACATCAAGAAAACAAATATTCTCACCACTAGACCAATTGGCAGCATCATGATAGAGGGTGATGAGATTGAGAGTTTTAGTTTGCTTGGCTTCATAGTCAACAATCTTGGAATCAGCACCCAGGAAATCAAGAGGTGAATTGCATTATGAAAGTCAACTGTAAGGAACCTCTCCAGAGTACTAAAAAGCAGCGACATCAGACTGGAGACTAAGGTGTGCCTGGTCCTGGCTATAGTCTTCACAATTGTATGCTCTGCATTGGAGAGTTGAACAGTGACTAGGTATGACAGAAAGAAAATTGGTGCCTTTGAACTGTGATGCTGGAGAATAGTGTTGAAAGTATATACTATGGACTGCTAAGAGAACAAATGGGTTTGTCCTGGAGAGGGTAAAGCTGGGCTGCTCCTTGGAGTCAAGGATTCTGAAGCTTTGTCTGACATATTTTGGGCATGTTGCAAGGAGGAACCAGTTCTTGGAGAGGGATGTCATGCTTGGGAGAGTGGAGGGACAGTGCAGGAGAGGAAGACCTTTGATGAGATGGATCGATTCTGTGATTGTGGTTGTGGGAGTAAGTTTGCCAGAGCTGGTGAGGTTGGCACAGAATAGAGCAGGGTTTAAGGCTTATAGGGTTCCTATGAGTCACAAGTGACTTAACTGCACATAACAACAACAACAACATAACATCAATTCCTGGAGCCTTGTGGGTTGTTTTTGTTTTTGTTTTTGCCAATTCTTTCACAGCACCTTGAATTTCTTCATCACTACAGTCTCTTGCTCATATTTTGTTTCATGAAATTCTGTCTGCCAATTCCTTTTGATATAATGACTCTGTATACTCTTTCCATCTTCTTTTAATACTTCCTGGATCACTTAATATTCTGCCCAAAGCATCCTTCAGTACTGCAACTTGAGGCTTGAGTTTGTTCTTCAGTTGCTTGAGCTTAAGAATGCTGAGCAAGTTAGCCCCACTTGATTTTCTGATGCCAGCCATTTGCACATTTCCTTATAATATTTCACCTTGTCTTCTTGCAGTGTCCTTTGAAATCTTATGTTTAGCTCCTTAGTATCTTAATTTCTTACCTTTGCTTTGGCTGATTGGTACTCACATCCGGTTTGGTCTTCCTCCTTTGTCTTTGCAATGACCTTGAACAGAAAGTTGAAAGAAAACTGCGAACCTAGGATCCTGTACCTTGGCAAAGCTCTCTATCAAATATTAAGGAGAAATGA
This sequence comes from Elephantulus edwardii, assembly GCF_000299155.1. NCBI lineage: Eukaryota > Metazoa > Chordata > Mammalia > Macroscelidea > Macroscelididae > Elephantulus > Elephantulus edwardii. The sequence goes on along the minus strand of NW_006400081.1, from coordinate 2,224,270 downwards.
TAACCTTTGCAAAAAGAGAAAGAACTCAAGGAATTTGTGAAAACGAGACCAAACCTACAAGAACTTGTAAGGAAATCCTACACACAGACATCAAAGGAAAGTGGATGGACCATAGGAACAAAATGTATTTAAAAAAAAAAAAAGAAACACAACAAAATGGCAGTGATAAAACCTGGCCTGTCTATAATGATACTTAATATAAATGGATTTAATGCACCAATTAATAGAGAAAGAGTAGCAGAATGGATAAAAAAGCAAAACCCACCAATATGTTGTCTACAAAAGACACGTCTAATAAATGAAGGGACAGTCTCAAAAGCAAAGGCTGGGGGGCAAATATACCAAGCGAATGACATCCACAAAACAAACAATAAAACAAAAAAACCAAGAATGGTGATATTAATCTCTGATAAAATAAATTTCAGAATAAAAATCACCATTAAAAATAAGGACACTCTATAATGATTAAAAGCACCTTATATCAGGAGGACATAATATTGGTCAACATCTATGCACCAAATGATAGACCTATTAAATACTTAAAACAACTCTTAACAGAACTGACGAAAGAAATAGACAGCACCACAGTAGTGGTAGTAGACTTTAACACACTGCTCTAGGGGAAAAAAAGTCAATTCAAAATAAATGTAACAAAGATGTAGAAGAATTAAACTACACGGTCAGCCAGCTTGATATTGTGGAGCATTGTATTCGAGAACATTGTATCCAGCTAAAACTCAATTCACTTTCTTCTCAAGTACACATGGCATATTATCCAGAATTTACCACATATTAGGGCACAAAGCAAGCCTTAACAAATTCAAAAACATTGAAATAATACAGAATAATTCTCAGACCATGATGCCATACAACAAGAAATTAATAACATGAGGATAAAATTTATAAAGCCATCAATGTGGAAGCTACATAAGACCCTGCTGAAACATGTTTGGGTTATAAAAGAAACAAAGAATGAAATTAAAAAATTTCCTTGAAAAAAATGATAATGAAAACACAACATAACAACTCCTCTGGGATGTAACTAAGGCAGTCATAGGGGCCAGTTCATAGCAATAGGCAAATACTTATAAAACGAAGAAAGAAACAAAATAAAGTCTATAATTCCACATCTTCATCAAATAGAAAAAGAATAACAAACTAACCCAACAGCCTCTAGAAGAAAGAAAATTGTAAAGAGCTGAAATCAAAGACATAGAAAGCAGAAAAACAATTGAAACCATTAATAAGACTAGAAACTGTTTTTTTGAAAGGATCAACAAAATTGACAAACCATTGGTAAACTTAACATAAGAAAAAACAGGAGAAGACACAAATAATTCAATTAAAGAATAATAGAGGCAATATAACAACAGAACCAGAAGAAATTGAATATATAATATTGAAACACTATGAAAGGCCCTACCCAGATTGACATGGTAGATGTAGAACACTTGAACAGAGCCATCACTAAAGAGGAAATTGAGACGGTCATAAAAAGACTCCCCCCCCAAAAAAAAAGTCCTTGAGCAAATTACTTCAGAGCTAAATTCTACAAAACATTCAGAAGTGATTTATTACTAATTCTATTTAAGTTACTTGAAAATATAGAAAAAGAAGAAACACTCTTAGAGACATCTTGTGAAGCAAGCATAATACTAATACCAAATCCAGGCAAAGATATTACCAACAAAGAAAACCACAGACCAAGATCTCTAATGATTATAGATGCAAAAAACTTAACAAATTCCTGACCAATAGAATCTAAAAGTACATAAAAAAGTAATAATTTATCATAATCAAGTAGGATTCAAAAGAGGTATGCAAGGATGGTTCAACATAAGAAAAACAATCAATGTAATTCACCACATTAACAAAACAAATTAACAAGAACCATATGATCCTAGCAATTGATGCAGAAAAGGCATTTGGCAAAATCCAACACCCATTCCTGATTAAGACACTCAGTAAAATTTGAATAGAAGGGAATTTACTTAACATAGTGACAAGTATATATGCAAAACCAAGAGCCAATATAATTCTCAATGGAGAAAGAGTAAAAGAATGTTCTTTGTGATCTCTGTGAACAGGGACCAGACAAGGATGTCCCCTGTTGCTACTGCTTTTCAATATAGTATTGGAAGTACTTGCTAGGGCAATATGACAGGAAAATAAAAGATCATAATTGGCAAAGAGATGGTTAAATTGCTGCTCTACGCCGATGATATGATAGTATATACAGAAAGCCCCAAGGACTCAACAACAACAACAAAAATAACCTGTTGGAACTAGTAGATCAATTTAGTAAAGTGGCAGGATACAAGATCAATACCCAAAAGCCTGTGGGATTCCTCCATTATAACAAAGAGAACGCAGAGAATGAAACTAAGCAATACTACTTACAATAGCAAACCACAAACTGAGATACTTGGGAGTGAACATAACTAAAAACACTAAAGTCCTATACAAAGAAATCTACAGAACATTTCTGCAGTATACAGTAAGAGACCTAAAGAAAAAAAAATATATGCCCTGTTCATGGATAGAAAGACTCATTATTGTGAAAATTACAATCCCATCAAAAGCAATCTACATGTTCAATGTAATCCAAATACAGTTACCAAACTAATTTTCCAAAGAGATCAAAAGGGAAATTGTCAACTTTATTTGGAGAGGAAAGAGCCCCTGAATAAAAAAGTACTCCTGAAAAAAAAATTGAAGTGGCAGATATGGCACTTCCTGACCTCAAAACCTACTACATAGCAGTAGTAACCAAAACAGAATGGTACTAGTACAATGACAGGCACATTGGTCTGCATTTCACACCATACACAAAAATCAGCTCAAGATGGATCAGCGACCTTAGAATAAAGCCCAAAAGCATAAAGCTCAGAAGACACAAATTGTGACCATGCTTAGAAAGCCTAGCATACAGTATAAAGGGACTGCCAAATAAAGCCAGAAATACACAGAAATGTGAAGAAGATAAAACTGAAGAATGGGACCTTCTAAAGAGTAAATCTCTGTGTTCATAAAAATTGTTTTCCTACAGGGTAAAAAGAAAACCTACTGACTGGGAACAAACATTTGGAAATACTCAATCAGACAAGGGTCTCATAAGGAAAGTTTGCAGAATACTCTTGGACCTCCAGAAGAAAAAGACTGATAATCCAATTACAAAATGGACAAAAACATGGAAAAACTTCTCGCAGAGGAGCATATTCACATGTCAACAGACACATGAAGAAATGCTACAAATCACTGGCAATAAGAGAAATGCAAATCAAAACCCCAAGAAGATACCATCTTAAACTAGTAGCAGTGGCAAGGTTTAGCAAGGCATCAAGTAATAAATGCTAGAGAGGATGTGGCGAAATAGGAACTCTTATACATTGTTGGTGGTATTGCAAAATGGTACAACCACTCTGAAAGGCAGTTTGGTGTTTTCTACAAAAGCTGGACATAGCAATTCCATATAACCCAGCTATTCCACTGCTTGGAATATGCCCTGAGAAAATGATAGCTGAGGCATAAATGGAGAGTTGTACACCAATGTTCATAGCAGCATTATTCAACATCACAAGAACAAGGAAACAGCCCAGATGTCAAACCACAATCCAATGGATTGAGAAATTATAGGACATTCATACAAAGGATTACTACATGGCATGCAGGAGCAATGATTTTGTAAATTACTACTTAACATGGGAGGGACTTATGCTGAGTGAACTGTATCAGTCTTATAAAGATAAATTTTGTGTAGGAGCATTGTTTTAGAGTGTGTACAAGAATCTAAAGAGGGGAGACAAATATAAGGTCCATAATCTGATGGGTAGAGGGAGCAATTGGTAAAGGAAAGTGGAAAGAGCTGGTGTTGAAAACAATATATATGAACCTTATAAACTTTGTATGTAAACCAGTATAAAATATTTTAAAAAATAGAATAAAAAATATAGCAGTCAGATTCAGAATGAACATGATAGCCGAACAATATACAATATCAGCTATGTGACTGTTAATGGTCACAGTACATAATTTTTTAACCCTTACATCCCAGCACATATATACACACACACACACTCACAAACCCATACTTTCTAGTATCAAGGTTTCTTTATAGAAACTCCCTTACACCTGCTGTCCTTGTTGTTTTTGTTTTTTATTGTCATTAAGTCAAGCACAATTCACAGTAATCTTATGAACAAAAGACCTGAAACTTTTTATAACTATCATCATTTCTCAAAGTTCACAGAGTTTCCAGAGGCATGTTGTTTAGGAAATAGATGCCACTCCTGCTTCCAACTTACATATTTTGAACTAAAATATTGTAGAATAATTCTTAGTCCTGGCAAATCCCCAAAGGGAGACAGCTCCAACAAATAGCAGAATACTAACAATTAAAATTTCATTTTAACTATTTTCATAATTCTATCTTTCCTATACATAAAGTATGTGAATTTCCTTTCATCTAATACTAGCACTATACTTTTTCAATCTATATCTTTTTTTTTCAGAAAAGACCATCCGGGAGACTCAGCTTTGTGAAAGAACGTGGCTTCAGGATTGGAGGAGAACTCATCAACAGTTGGTGTTACAAACAACAAAACTTTGCTTGCTGAAACTGAGGGGGACCTAAAGTCCATGCTGCAGAAGGTCAAGAACTACAGACTGCAATATGATTATAGCTCAACATCAATAAAACGAAGATTCTCACCACTGGGCCAATTGGCAGCTTCATGATAGAGAAAGAAAAGATTGAGATTGTTAATAACTTCAGCTTGTTTGGTTCCACAATCACTACTCTTGGCACCAGCAGCCAGGAAATAAAAGATTAATTGCACTGGGAAATTTTGCTGTCAGGGACCTCCCTGTTGTTGTGCCCTTTGAATAGGGCATGACTCAAAGCGACCCTTTGGGAAAAAAGGCCTTAAGCCTTTCTTTAAATATCAACATTTATCAAAGGCCATAGAGTTTCCGGAGGCATGTTGTTTAGGAAGTGGATGCCACTTCTGCTTCCAAAGAGACCTTTCTTAGAGTACTGAAAAGCAATGATGTCAATTTGGAGACTATGTTGTTCCTGATCTAGGACATGGTCTTGGCAATTACTTGTTATGTATCCAAGAACTGTACAATTGAGTAAAGTAACAATGTAGTTAAACTGGATGTAAGTTGTAGAAACCTAAAATCACCTCCTGACTATGTGCCCAAAGTATGTGAGATAGAGCTTCAAAATCCTTGCCACCAAGGAACAGCCTGGTTTCATCCTCTAAAGAACAAACTTCTTTGTTCTCCTGGCAGTCTATGGTATATTCAAAACTCTTCTCCAGCACTACAACTCTAAGGGATTGATCCTTCTGTCATAAAGTTACTATGAATGTGACTTGACTGCTATTCTGAAACCATGATAGCTAAGACAGAAACTAGTGCTAACTACCCCAGTATACTTAGCCCTAAACTTTGATCACTACTAACAAAATTATCTGCCAGAGAACTAAAAGCAAAAGTTTAAAACTTAAAATACTTGGTGGTTGTGCTTTATACCCATGGAGAAGAGCATGATATGTAATCAACATACCAAATCACTACTTGCTAATCTATATAACACCATCTTCAGCAAACCCTTACTATCTCAGAAGCATAAAGTTCATAAGAGACAAATTAGGATCAAACTTATATGGCCTAGTCTATGGTATAAAAAGACTGTCAAATACAGCCAGAAATGCACGATATGAAGAGTATAAAATTGATTAATGGGACCTTCTAAAGATTAAATCCTTGTGTGCATTAAAAACTTTTACAAACATGGTGAAAGAAAGCCTACCGACTGGGAACAAACATTCAGTAATACCAGCTCAGACAGAAGTTTAAAGCATACTACTGGGCCTCCACAAGAAAAAGACTGATACGCAGTTACAAAATGGCAAAGGCATAGAATTTTCACAGAGAAAGACGTTCAAATGGCCAACAGACATATGAAAAAATGCTCAGAATCACTGGAAATAAGAGAGATGCAAATCAAATCATCACTCCAGCAGCAGTGGCAAAGTTTAATAGGACAGCAAGTAATAAATGTTGGAGAGGATGTCATGAGATAAGAATTCTTATGCATTGTTGGTGGGCTTTTAAAATGGTACAATTGCTCTGGACAACAGTTTGATGCTTCCTCAAAAAGAAATTCCATATGACCCAGCTATTCCACTGCTCGAAATATACTCTAAGAAAATGAGAACTGAGACACAAATAGAGAATTATACACCAATGTTCATAGCAACGTTATTCACCATCATAAGACCATGGAAACAGCTCAGAGGACCAACTACAAAAATATGAATTGAGAAATTATGGTATAGTCCCACAATGGAACACTACACAGCAAGCAGGAACAATGATTTTGTAAATTATTACCTCACTTGGGAGAGACTAGAGAGCATTATATTGAGTGAACTAACTCAGGCCTATAAAAACAAATACTGTATAAAACCATTTTTGTAGAATGAGTACAAGGATCCAACATAGTTTAGGGTGGAAGTATAGGGGTAAGGATGTGTGGGTGGGGAGGATTAATCATGATGTCTGCACAACTTGATGGCTTGAAGAGTGAGGGAAAATCTGATATGAAAAATAATGTATTAGAATTTTGTAAATAAACTAGTACTAAAAAATGTAAAATAGAATATGTATCAGTGATTGTATGAAACAACGTAAATGAAAGATTGTATTAGATAAAATGTATATAAATAAAACATGCTGTAAAGGTATAATATGAAAATCAGTAAAAATATTTTTTTAAAAAAACATAACAAACTGTGGCTGATTCTGAGAAGAATGGGAATCCCAGAAGACTTGATCATGCTAATGAGAAACCTATACTTGGACCAGGAGGCAGTCTTCAGAACAGAGCAAGGGAACATTTCATGGTTCAAAATTGGGAAGGGCGTACGCCAGGGATGCATCCTATCTCCATACCTTTTCAACCGATATGGAGAACAGATTATTCGGGAGGCTGGGCTCTATGAGGAGAAATGTAGGATCAAGATTGGTGGACGATTTATCAACAATCTGCGTTATGCAGATAACACAGCCCTGCTTGCTGAAACTGAAGAGGACCTGAAGCACCTGCTGCAGAGTGTCAAGGACTGCAGCCTCCAATATGGATTGAGGTTCAACGTCAAGAAGACAAAGATTCTCACCACTGGACCAATTGGCAGCATCAGGATGGATGGTGAAGAG
>NW_006400081.1:2210463-2216579 GCF_000299155.1 Elephantulus edwardii | reverse complement strand
TGACTGGGATAATCGGGATGGAAGTGCCAGAGACAGTGCGATTGGTACAGGACAGAGCAGAGTTTAGGGCTGTTGTACATAGGGTCGCTATGAGTCGCAAGCAATTCAATAGCACATAACAACAACAATAGTAAGCTTAAATGACATCCCAAAAATGGTAGGTCAAGGTGTAACCTATGTGATGGAATACAGTGGGCTTTATTTTCTATAAAAGAACACACATGGACTCTTAAATAAAACAAGAATATAAAGAAGGATTTCTTAGTAAATCAAGCATAGAGAGCTTGGTTTTATTAGACCATGAAGCACACACACCCCACCTATCAATATCTCAAGTGTTAATGATATCAAAACATATTTAAATTTATTACAATATGAAAGGAGAAAAGTCAGAACAAGGTCAGCATACTGAAAAATGTGCATGGATCACTTAAAGGCCAGTATAAAACCCATAACTGAGGGGCACAGGGTGTGTAATAAGCTAAGGTAAATGTAACAAAAGTTGAATTCTATGATGACAATATTGAAAGCGGAAGAAAATGATGGAAATCATGATCTGAGAGTTACAGACAAATGAATTAAAAGAATGGGTCAATAATTTGATTCCAAATAGTATTGGGAAATACATGGAAAAGTCTTTCCAGTTCTTCTCTATGATATATTTGTCAAAAACATAAAAATGCTGAAGAAGCCCAAATTTGAACTGAGAGAATTCATGGAGCTTCATGGTGAAGTTTGTAGCTCTGGAAAAGCTACTGGATGAGACAGTGCTTTAGTTGAACAAACTGGTAACTGTTAACAGAATTGGAGAAAGAAATAGCACCACAATAGGGGTAGGAGATTTTAACACACCACTATCACCAAAGGATAGTTCAACTCAAACTTAATAAAGATGCAGAATATCTAAAGTACACATTCTGCCAGCTTCACTTTGGGGATGTATTCCAAGCACTGCACCCAACTAAAACTCAAACCACTTTTTTTTTCAAGTGCTCTTGGGCTATTTCCCAGAATTGATCCCATATTAGGACATAAAGGAAGCTGCAACAAATCCTAAAACATTAATATAATACAAAGTATCTTCTCAGACCATAATGCCATAAACCTAGAAACTAATCACAAGATGATAAAACTTACAAAGGCATCAAAGTGGAAGGTAAATAACACCATGTTTAGCAGAAATAACGAATGAAATAAAAAGTTCCTTGAAACAAATAATAATTAAAATATAACATACCGAAATCTTTGTCATGCAGCTAAGGCAGTCCTCAGGGGACAGTTCATAGCATTAGGCAAGTACATAAAAAGCAAAGAAAGAAGCAAAATTATTGATTTAACACAACACCTTCATTAAATAGGAAAAGAACACAAATTTAACCCCACAGCCTCTAGAAGAAAGAAGATCAAATGAAAAAGAATTGAAATCAGTGAGATAGAAAGCAGAAAAATATTGAAACTATCAATAAGATGAGGAGCTGGTTTTTCAAAGGGGTCAATAAAATTGGCAAACCATTGGCAAACATAACAAAAGAAGAAGAAGAAGAAAAAAAATACAGAAGGCACAAATAACATGATTAAGGAATAGCCAAAGTGGTATCACAACAGAATCATAGAAAATTAAATCTATAATTGGAATATTATGAAAAGCTATATTCTTATAAATTTGAAAACTTAGAAGATAAGGACAAATTCCTTAAAACTCATGCCCTCCCCAATTTGACACAGATAAGTGTAGAACACTTGAATGGAGCCACCACAAAAGAAGAAATTGAGTAGATCACACAAAGGCTCCCCCACAAAAGAAGTCTTAGACCAGACAGCTTCACAACTGAATTCTACCAAACATTCAGAGAAGATTTATCACCAATTCTAATTATTTTTAAAAAAAAAGTAGAAAAAGAAGGAACACTTCCAGAGACATTCTATGAAGCAAGCCAAACATAATCCTAACATCAAAACCAGGCAAATATATTATAAATAAATAAATGAAATTACAAACTAATATCTCCAATGAACATAGATGCAAAAATTCTTAACAAAATCCTAGCCAATAGAATCCAAAAATACATAACAAAAAATAATTCATCCTGGGTGAAATATCACACTCACAAAATGACAAATATTGCATAGCACTATTGTTATAAAGCGGGTCTAACATGGAGGGTTGGGAGAACAGGATAAGAGTGAACAGATAATGACCACTGCATTGGAACAGATGAAGGAAAGCACTGCCTAATCTCACTCAGCATAATGTCCTACAGGGTTCCCCAATGTTGTGTAGTATTTTACAATTTCATTGTTTTTCAGGGCCACATGTTATTTTATTGTATTATTATACCATAGTTTTTCAATCAATTTCATCTATGCTGAGTGAACTAATTAAGTTTCATAAGGACAAATACAGCATAATACCATTATTGTAGAAATAGATAACTAGCAAAATATGTATGGGGACCCAAGGGAACAGGGGTGAGAGCAGAGGGTTTAGGATGGGCAAAACCACAGGGTTGCACAGTTTGGTGGGTGGAGGGAGAGTGTGAAGGAAATGGGAAGGGTCTAGCAGGGACCTGAAAAGATCAGGTACTGACGGGCAAGGTCCAATGTTGTTTGATTCTCTAAAACGTAAGGGATGAAAAGAATGTCTGTATGAAAAACAATATGAATGAAGAATACTCTGAAACACAATGTATATGAACTTTTTGAGCAAGCCAATATAAAACAAAAACTTTTAAAGCATAAACAACTGCAACAAAATTCAGACTTTAATAATAACAAATATAAGTTATTTGCGATGCCGGGGTAAAAAGGGGGGAAAAAAACCTAAAACAAAAATCCCCAGCACTTCTACCATACAATGATACGTGTGTTAGATTCTAAACTCAGATGTTATACTGTTCTCCACTTGGTGCTATTCTAAGTGGTTTATCATTTCTTTGATATTCTCAGTCAAATGAGGACAGTTTGATTTTGCTGATAGCTGAAGAAACTGGAGAACGTTGCATAATTAGATAGAAAGGAAGTTTCTATTTAAAAGGAAAAATAAACATTTTAGATGTTATTCTTTAGGGAAAGAAAAGACTATGTGAAAGATATTTCTAGCCCTGCTATGACACTTTTCTAATGATAATAAAAGCTCTTCAAATGTATTTTATCTGACCCTACTCCAAAGTAACTTATTAGATACGGTCATTACCCATTTTAATGAAAAAGATGCTTGAGATAAGTTAAATTACTTTCTAAATGTTATGCAAAACAAAAGAAACCCATCTTAGCATGTAATGTGCAAGGCTACTGTTTTCAGTGACCAAATTAATATTAAGTGATAGCATTTGGGAAATAAATCCCAGTAAAGTTTGCCCTTTTGCTAAGGTTATGATTTTGTGATTAAGGTTGGGAATTTTTAAGACTGATAATGAGGTCCACTCATCTTGTCAACTCTGATTCAATGGCAATGAGATAGAGTTATGAAAGATATGGTAAAAAAAGCTAGTGCATTTTGGCTTCTTTTCCAGACTCTTAATGCACAACTCCACTTCTCCTATATATCTCCTTTATTCCAAAAGCTGCAGTTATCTGAGGAAGACCCATTAATATGAGTCCAGGAATCAAAGTTCTTAATGTATTTCAAAACCACCAATTTATTTCCATTGAGTCTGAGCTGACACAGCAGATAGGTTTTCAGAGGCTGTAAGTCACATGGGAGAAGATCACTCATCTTTCTTCTCCAGAGTCACTGACAAATTTAATATACCTGCCTTTAGGTTGGTAATGCAATTTCCCACTTAGAAGGCTACCAGAGCTCCCTCTTAATACATAGAAAATCATTTCATCAGTATAAACAATGATAACAATTGTTTACATATTTTTCCTTTTTTTATTACATGCCAAGAATTGTATTGTAAGTTATTTTATTGTCAGAGGGAGCTCTACTGGCCTAGGAGTGAGAAGCTTCACTGAAATCCCAAAGCATGCAGTTCAAACCCATTCACTGCTCTGCAGGAGAAGGATGGGCAGTCTCCTCCCATGTGCTTTACTGTCTCTGAAATACAACCTGGAGGTCTGCTATGGGTCAGCACATAACAACAATAATTGCTGGAGAGTTGTGCCACCAAACCAAAGATAGGCATTCAAACACCCTAGATGCTGTATTGGAAAGAGATGAGCAGTCTCCTCACATGGGATACAGCCTCTAAAAAGCCACTAGAGGGTCAGCTGTGACTCAATTGCACCAAACAACAACAACAAGCCTAACAGAAAGCTCATGGTTAAGATACTCTTACCATATCAGTGTTGCAGTTGGGAAAACAGAAATAAAAAAGAACTAGTAACTTACATTCAATTACTTACTATGCATCTCAAAGTTGTAAAATGACTAAGGATGATAGAATGAGAATCTATGCTTTTGAGTTGTGATGTTGGAAGTACTCAATATCCATGCCAGAGATTGCCAAAATAAGTATATTATGAAGAAAGTTCAACCAGGGTGTTTCATAAAGGAAAGAATAATGAAGCTTCATCTTGTATTTTGGGGGCATGTTGCTAGGGTGGACTAGTCCTTGGAAATTTGCTAGGAAAGGTGGAGCATCAGCAAAAGTGAGAACAACCTTCAACAAGATGGATTGATACAACAACTGTAGCAATGGACTCAAGTATATCAGAGATAATGATGGGACAGGATAGGACAGAGTTCACATTCATTGCTTTGAGTCATTGTTACCTTGATGGCACCTAACAACAATAATAACAACAACAAGTTACTCACACAAGGTGTCTATTCTGAAGTGTCTCAAGGTACACATTCTGTTCTTCCCATTTAAGTCATGGGAAATGGCAGGTAGGGTTTACTTCACCAACATGGTCAGTTCTAACTCTACAATACACAACAACAAAGGTAACAAAAGTGATTTTTCTCTTTCTTTCATTATATGTTTGCCATATTGTGATGGCTTACCTATGGTGATGTTGGAAGTTGCATCACTGGTATTGCAAATATCAGCAGGACCATGCTATGGTGAATAGCTTTTAACAAAGCTTTCAGACTAAGACGAACTACAAAGCAGACTTGGTCACTCATTACATAATGGGTTCTTTAAAATTCTATGATTAACAGTGGAACACTGTCCAATTAGAAGGCATTTTTTAAAAAGCTACTAGCAAAGAGCTAGGTCCACAAAGTAAATTTTACCGTAATGGTTCAAATAGAGTAAAGTTTTCACTCAAGGTGGTCCTGCCACTCCATCTGCTAATGTGGTAAGATTCAAACAAGAGAAACAGTAGCAAAAATCCACTGAATAATTGGAAGGTGAAATACAGGAAGTATTGTTGTTGTTGTATACCTTTGAGTCAGAACCGACTCATAGCTGAGCCTCCAGTGGATTTTTAGAGGCCATATAATCACAAGGGAGATTATTCATCTTTTCTCCTGCAGAGCAGAGGGTGGATTTCAATTGCATGCCTTTGGGTTGACAGTGCAGCACTTTACCACTGAGCCATCAGAGTATCCTTTATGAATTTTATTGTTGTGTGTGCCATCAAGTTGGAACTAACCCAGAGCTCACCCTCCAGTGTATTTTCAGAGGCAGTAAATCACAAGGAAGAGATTGTCCATTCATCTCTTTTGGAGCACCTCATATACTCGAAAAGCATGCCTTTGCGATTGAAGCACACCTTCTTAACACTAGGCCACAAGATTATAAATCTAACAAAATTGGAGGTTGTTAAAAATGAATAAAACACCTAGAGATCAATAGCTTGACCATTCATTCACACAGTCAGCCATTGTCTTTTAAATGAAAATATCTCATAGCTTGGAAGCTGCGCACCGGCGGAAGTCACCTCAGATAATAGCGAAGAGGCATATTGCAGGTACAGAGGAAAAGCCGTCGGGACCTACATAGGAGTTCTACAAGACACGCCACCTTCAGTTGGAGACAGTACAACTAAACTTAAGAGACACTGGTCAAAAGAAAAAAAAATGTCAGCAGTTGACTTGTTTGGAATCACAGAAGCCAAGAAAGCTTCAGATACAAGCTGCCAGATCATGGGTTGGACAATGGAAGATATTTTCTGAAGGGACTTGGCAGATGTGAAGGATTATCCTGGTGGAGGGTGGAGCT
>NW_006400081.1:2183774-2207462 GCF_000299155.1 Elephantulus edwardii | reverse complement strand
GTCTGACATACTTTGGACATGTTGCCAGGAGGGACGGCGAAGGAGGGGAAGACCCTCTATGAGATGGATTGATTCGGTGACTGGGGTAATCGGGACGGGTGTGTCAGAGGTAGTGAGGTTGGCGCAGTATAGAGTAGGGTTTAGGGCTGTTGTGCATAGGGTCGCTATGAGTCGCAAACAACTCGACGGCACATATCAACAACAACAACATTTCATAGCTTCCTCTTCAGTGGATTTTCAGAGACTATAAATTTTAAGAGGTTAGAATTGGACACTTGGAATGAGACAATCAGTGATCAAAGTTAAAAAAGAATCTTGTCACAGTCATCAACACAAGGAGTATGGTCAAGACCTGAAATGAAGTGCAGTGCCACCAGTGATCAGAAAATATCCCTTCACATGGAAGCAGGACTTGCCCCCACATCCCTGGAAAGACACAAACGACCCATAGCTGACCCTTCATTAGGCTTCTGAAACAGCATGGGAGAATTATCATCTTACAACTATGGAGTATCTTATTGATTTGAACCACCAGAGAGGTTTCCTTTTTGTAAGCACCAAAATTCCCCATGGACTATAGCAACAGAAATCTCCATTAACACAACCATTGCTTTTATTAATACTGCTTGTTGCTGTTGTTATATGCCATCGCATCACTTGCTACTTGTAGAGACTCTATGCACAATAGCTCAAGACCCTGCCCTATCTTGAGCAAATCTCACTGTCTCTGACACACCTGCCCTCATTACCCCAGTCACTGTGATAATTCATTTCATCCAAGCTCTTCTTCTCCTGTGCCTTCCCTCTACTCATCCAAGCACAATGTCCTTCTCCAAGGACCAGTCCCTCCAGGCAACATACCCAAAGTAAATGAGATGGAGACTAGGCCAGGACCTGATTGTGGAACAGATCATAAGTGCTCATATGCAAGTTCAAACTGAAGCTAAACAAAATGAAATCAAGTACACAAGAGCCAAAATTTGACCTTTAGTCTATCGAACCTGAATTTTAAACCATGTCAAGAAAATATTTGAGGCCTTAAACACTAATAACAAAGACCAGTTGAGCTGTAGGAGGATATCAAGAATATCATTGATAAAAATGCAAAAGGTCATTACAAAAATAGAGGAGAAAGAAAAAATCAAGACTTATATCAGAAGAGACTCTGAATATTGCACTAGAGCATTGAGAAACCAAAGCAACAAGAAGAAACCAGGAGTCCAGGAGATGAACAGAAAATTTCAAAGGACAGTTTAGCAAGATAAAGCAAAGTATCATAAAGAAATCTGCAAAGAGCGGGAGTCAAAGATTCAAAAGCGGCAAACTTGCTTGGCATTTCTTAAGTTGAAGGAACAGAAGAACAAATTCAGTCTTGAGTTGCCATAGTTACAAATGTTATGGGCAAAACATTGCATGATCCAAGAAGCAGCAAAAGAAGGTGGAAGGAGTACACAGAGTCACTTTACCAAAGTATTAGATGATACAGAATGGTGATGAAGGAGGAAGTTCAAGGTGCTCTGAAGAAATTGGAAAAAAACAAGGCCCTGTGAATTAATGAATACCAATTGACATATTTCAGCAATCAGATGTTGCCCTAGACATTCTTACCAAGTTGTGCCAGGAAACCTAGAGGACAACTACCAGGACAACTGACTGGAAGAGATTCATATTTACTCCCATTCAAAAAAGAGATGATCCAACAGATGTGGAAATTCTCAGACTGTATCCAGAAACCCTATGAACTTGGAGAAACAATGAAAGTTATACAAGTGTCCAGGTCTTTCATTCATAGGGTCGCTATGAGTCATCTATGACTTGGCAGCACTTAACGACAACAACATCACTAATACCACACAAAAGTAAAAAAAAAAAACCAAAAAAAAACACCCCCAAACAACCTTGCTGATGATTATAAAAAAATGACTGGAACAATAAAATGAGAGTGAATAATTAATGATTACCATATTTAATTACAGAGAGCTCTGGTGACTTAGTGGTAAGGAGTTGCACTGCTAACCCAAAGATTCAGTTTGAATTCATCAGCTGCTCTGCAGGTGGAAAATGGACAGTCTTCTCTAATGCAATTTAATACCTTTGAAAACCCGCTGGAGGGTCAGTTATATGTCAGTTCCAACTCTATAGGACAATACAATGACAAAAATTGTTACTAAAGCTATTGTTTAAAATAAAGAAGAATGAGAATCTCAGAACACATAATTATGCTCCTGTGAATCTAGAAGAAGAAAGTGTTGTCTTAATAGAGCAAGAGAATACTGCAATGGTTTAAAAAATAAAAAGGTATACACCTGGGTTGTATTTTTCTACATACATATTCAACCGGTATGCTGAACAAATTATTTAAGAAGTTGAACTACATGAATAAAAATGTGGCAGTTGGATCAGAGTCCAAGTCATTAACAGCTTGTATTATACAGATGACACAATCTTGCTTGCTGAAAGTGACTTGAAGCACTAACTGTAATAGTATATAAAAGACTATGGGTGTCAGTATGCACTACTTCTCAGCATCAAGAAAACAAGAATCTTCACCACTGGACCATCATGATAGATGGAAAAAAGATTGAAGTGGTCAACAATTTCACCTTACTCAGATCCACAATCAACACCTTTGGTACCAGTAGTAAAGAAATAAAAATATATATTGCATTGGGAAAATCTGCTATCAGGGACCTATTCCCAAGTGCTAAAGAAAAGTGATGTCAATTTAAAGATAAGGGATGCTGACCCAAGTCACGATATTTTCTATTATTTGCTATTACAAATCAATAAGGATAATAAAATAAAAAACAGTGCCTTTGAATTCTATTGCAGGAGAGTCCATACCTCATGGACTTCCAAAAGAACAAACAAATACGTCTTTGAGAAAGTGCAACTAGGTTATATTGGAGACAAGTTTGCTGAAATTTCATTTCACATATTTTGAGCATGTTTTTAGGAAAGACATTGTCATGGAAAAAAGATGTAATGCTTGGAGAAGTGGAAGATCAGTACAAGAGAGGCAGACCCTCAGCAAGATGGATATGCACAGTAGCTGTAACAGTGGATTCAAGTACTTCAGAGATGGTGAGGACAGGACAAGATGGTGTAAGGTTCAGATCCATTGTTCATAGGATCACTATGAGTCTTACTCAATTCACTGGCACCTAACCACAATGTTGTTTTTGTTAAGTGCCGTCAAGTCATAAATGACTCATAGCAACCCTATGAATGAAAGACCTGAACACTTGTATAACTTTCATCATTTCTCCATGTTCATAGAGTTTCTGGAGGCAAGCTATTTTGGAAGTGGATGCCACTCCTGCTTCTAAGCTTGTTTTAATCAGGGAGCTCCACAAAACACTGTACACAATGGGTAATCATTATCGCCTTTGGCACACCAGTGTCACAGTATTTAGCATCACAGCATCTGCGAGTTACCTTGTACAGCAAGTAGACAGACCCGGGCTATACCACAATAACATTTCTCAAATATATGCTTTAACCACCAAAGTTAATCAAAGATGTTGAAATTGTGGACTTGTACCAACTTCTTAAGTCTTAAAGTGATCAAACATTTAATCAAGATACTTTAATAACTGGTGGCTGCTATGCAAATTTGGAAGCATAGGTTGGAACATAAGGCTTGGTAACAGCAGAATTGAAACCAGGTATTGCGGGATAGAATTTTTGCAATCAGTGAAATAGTCAGTGAAAATTCTCATTTTTAAAATTATAAACATTCACCATAAACAAGGACCTCACTTGATGGAATATACAGAAATCATATTTACAACACATGAAGAAAATTACACTGGAAAATTTCAATGTCAGCAGTCACAATCAGGCCATAGTCTGACGGTAGAAAAGACCATCAAATTACTCATATGCAAATTAAAAGTGAAGCTTGAAAAAATGTAAACAAGTCCATAAGTGCCAAAATAAAAATTTAAATTTATCCCTAATAAAGTCCAAAATGGATGTCAGAAGAGACTCTGAATATTGAATGAGAGTGCCATAAAGCCAAAGCAAAGGGAAGAATTCAAAATATGAAAGAGCTGAACAGAAGAATTCAAAAGGCAGTGCAGGAAGACAAAGTAAAATATTACAATGAAATGTGCAAGTAGCTGGAGTAAAAAAAATCAAAAGGGCCAAACTTTCTCAGCATTTCTTAAGTTCAAAGAAATGAAGAACAAATTGAAACCTTGAGTTGCTATCCTTAAGGATGCTTTGGGCAGAATATTAAATGATCCAGGAAGTATTAAAAGAAGATGGAAAGAGTATATAGAGTCACAGTACCAAAAGGAATTGGCAGACATAGAAGAATTTCATGAAACAACATATGAGCAAGAGCCTATGGTGATGAAGGAAGAATTTCAAACTGCTTTGAAGGAATTGGCAAAAAATAAGTCCCCAGGAATAGACGGTATATTAATTGATATATTTCAACTCTACCCTAAATGTGCTTACCAAGCTGTGCCAAGAAATCTGGAGGACAACCACTTGGCCAACTGACTGAAAGAGATCTATATTTGTTTCATTCCAAAGAAAGATGACCCAACAGAGTGTGGAAATTATTGAACAATATCACTGATTTTATACACAAGCAAGATTCTGCTGAAGATTATCCAAAACCGACTGGAACAACACATCAACAGAGAAATGCCAGAAGTCCAAGATGGGTTTAGAAGGGGTAGTGGTACTAGGGATATTGTATTTAATGTTAGATTGAGCTTGGCTGAAAGCAGGGAGTACCAGAGGAATATCTATCTGTGTTTCACTGATTACGCAAAAGCATTTGACTGTGTGCATCACAACAAACTGTGGCTGACTCTGAGAAGTATGGAAATACCAGAACACTTGATTGTGTTAAGGTGAAACCAATACTTGGACCAGGAGGCAGTCGTCAGAACAGAGTTAGGAAACACTGCATGGTTCAAAATCGGGATGGTGTATGCCAGGGATGTGTCCTGTTTCCATACATTTTCTAAGTATATGCAAAACAGATTATTGGGGGGCTGGGCTCTATGAGGAGAAGTGTGGCATCAGAATTGGTAGAAGATTCATCAACAATATGCATTATGCAGATGACACAACCCTGCTTGCTGAAGCGCTTTCTACAGAAGGTCAAGGACTGCAGCCTTCAATATGGATTGAGGCTCAATATCAAGAAGAGAAAGATTCTCACCACCGGGCCAACTGGCAGCATCAGGGAATGGTGAAGAGATTGAGATAGTTAACAACAGCTTTAGCTTGCCTGGCTCCACAGTCAATACTCTTGGCACCAGCAGTGAGGAAATTAAAAGACATATTGTAATGGGAAAGTTTGCTGTTAGAGGGCCCTCCAGAGTACGAAGAGCAATGGTGTCACTCTGAAGACTAATGTGTGCCTCATACAGGCCATGATCTTTGCAGTCACTTGCTATGCATCAGAGAGCTGGACAATGACTAGGGAGGACAGAAGGAGAATTGGTGCCTTTGAACCGTGGTGCTGGAGAAGAGTATTGAATATACCATGGACTGCTAAGAAAATGAACATGTTCATTTTGGAGAGGGTTCAACTGGGCTGCTCCTTGGACCCAAGGATTCTGAATCTTCTTCTGACATATTTTGGACATGTTGCAAGGAGGGACAGTCCTTGAAGAGGGACATCATGCTTGGAAGGGTGGAGGGATGGTGCAGGAGAGGAAGACCCTCACGAGGTGGATTGATTCGGTGATTATAGTGATGGGAGTGGGTGTGTCAGAGACAGTGAGACTGGCACAGGACAGAGCAGGGTTTAGGGCTGTTGAACATAGGGTTGCTATGAGTCACAGGTCACAAGCCACTCGCCAGCACATAACAAATTTTAAAGACATCTCCAGAGAAGATGTGATGTATCAAACAGTAACAACTGAAGAACAATGAGTTCCAGAATGAATCCAAGCATGTCATTTTGTAAGAAAGAAAAATGTCATTAAAAGACAGGAAAGAGAAGGGAAAATCATAAATGTATTTTAGAAGAAATTCTGAGACTTGTTCTTGTACAAAGAGAAATAAATCCAAAAAGAAGTAATGGTGAAGTAATAAGTCATAAAGAAAATATTTGTTCAAAGGGCAACTAAAGAAGACAAAATACGATAATTAAATGGTGAAAAACTTGGAGTTGAAATGCATAATGAAAGAACACTCTTAACATTTGTCAAGCTGAAAGAATTGAAGAAAAACTCAAGCTTTGAGCCGCAATGTCTCAAGATTCCATGGACAAATTCTTGAATGACACAGAGGCCCCAAAAGAAGATGAAGGATGAGAGGATCAGTGTGCCATAAAGAAGTGGTTGGCTTTAAGCCATGTCAGGGAATAGTATACAATCAAGAACACTGGGGGTCCATACTGGACTGAAAGCATCGGCATAACGTAAGCCCTCAGAAATTGTCAACCTGTAGCCAGAATTATATCCCTGGCTATGTTTATTTATCTATGCCATGAAATTTGGTAGACAGCTACTGGGCCAAGTTACTGAAAGAGATGTTGTTGTTGTTGCTGTTGTTGTTGTTGTTGTTATGTGCCGTCGAGTCGCTTGAGACTCATAGCAACCCTATGTATAAGAGCCCTAAACTCTGTCCTGTGCCAATCGCACTGTCTCCAACACTCCCATCCCAATTATCCCAGTCACTGAATCAATCCACCTCACAGAGGGCCTTCCCCTCCTGCGCAGTCCCTCCACCCTCCCAAGAATGATGTCCTTCTCCAAGGACAGGTCTCTCCTCACAACATGTCCAAAGTATGTTAGATGGAGCCTCAGAATCCTTGCCTCCAAGGAGTAGCCTGGTTTAACCCTTTCCAGGATGAATCTGTTTGTTTTCCTAGCAGTCCATGGTATTCTCAATACTCTTCTCCAGCACCACAGCTCAAAGGCATCAATTCTCCTTCTATCATCTTTGGTCATTGTCCATCTCTGATGCATAACAAGTGATTGCGAAGACCATGGCCTGTATCAAGATACAATCTTAAAATAAATATTACCCAATAGAATGTCCAAAATAACAAACAATATAATTAGTATTACTCTTAGTTAAAATCTTACTAAAGATTATTTGAAAATGGGCAAAGCCAATAATATAGATAGAGATCTACCATAAATTCAAGCTGGATTCAGATGAAGACATGGAATGAGGTATATCATTTCTAATGTTATATAGATCTTGGCTGAAAGCTGAGATCCTTGTGTTTTATTATTTTATTTTATTAAATATGTTAAGACCTTCAACTATGTGAGCTATAATAAAGAAAAAAATTTAACATTTAACTGTGCTCAAGCAGAACCTTTACACAGACCTAGAAGCAGTTATTCAAACAGAATACTAGGGGTCACTTCATTGGTGTGGGTCAAGATTGTATTATTTCTTCGTACCTATTAAATATGTACTCTGAGAAAACAATTTGAGACTCTGAACTATATGAAGAAGAATGTTGCATCAGAATAGAAGGAAGATTTTTAAAAATTAGAATAAATATATACTGAATATGTATTTTGTTGTTGTTGTTGAGTACCATCAAGTCAGAACTAACCCATAGCTGACCCTGAAGTGTGTTTTCAGAGATTATTAATTTCACAGGATGAGATTTCCAATCCTTTCCCCATGGAGCTACTGGTGGAACTGAACCATATGCCTTTGGGATCTGTTTCTTACCACTAGACTTCCAGAGCTATCTAGATATATAACTATATTTGCAAAAATATATGTTAAGTTCTGTTTTATGGAAATTTTAGGAATGTGAAACTTTAAAAGTATTAGCCATCAATTAGTCAGAACAGAGCTCCTTTAATCTGATTTTCATAATCTAATTCAACAATCTCAGGACATAGGAAAACATTACATACTCACAAGATGTGACAGCCTTCCTGAATTACAGACAAACATGAAAATAACTTAGGGCTTTAATTCGTACTTTCAGAGAAGAATAAATTCAGAAAAATAAAAATTCACTGGTCCAGACATTAAATTATTTTTTGTCCTTGTAATGGACTTAAAAGGCTAAAACTAAAATAAAGGAAAAAAAAAATAGGAAAGGTACAACAAAAACAAAGATCTTCAAGAACTACTGTAAAACATCTATTCTTAAGGTTGCCATTGTTGCTGTGCTGCTGTATGTAACTGACCGTGAGTCATATCTCATTCACAGTTCATGAGTAACAGAGCACAAATTTTCACCATCCACCATCCTCACAATCATCTATTTGAGTCCACCTAACTCTGTTAGAAGACTCCAGGAAGTGTTTCAAGAGAAAATCTCAAAACCAATATGTTCTTGTTGTTGTTGTTGTTAGGTGCCATTGAGTCAACTACAACTCAGTGACCCTATGAACAACAAACCTGAACCATCTGCTTATCCCGTGCCATCCTCATCATCTGAAACACTTGAGCCCATTGCCACAGTAATTTTGTCAATACATCTTGCTGAAGGTCTTCTTCTCTTTTCCTGAGCTTCTAACTTTCGAGGCACGATATCCCTCTCCAACATATACAAAGCATGAGAGATATAAAGTTTTGTCATTTCTACATCCACGGACCATTCTACCTACACTTTCTCCAAACAATTTCTATTTGTTCTCTTGGCAGTCCATGGGCTCTAATTGCCACTGAGTTGATTCCTACTCATGGTGAGCCCGTGAGACAAAGTAGAGTTGCCCTTGGCTTTGCACTTCACCAGATCAGGTGTTTCTCCTGCAAGCACCTGAATGGAGTTAAACCTCCAAACTTACAGTTAGTAGTGCAGTGCTTAACTGTGCAACCAACACTCCCTAGTACTGGAATACTAGTATAATATCAAGAAAACAGATCAGTAAAAAGTTAAATTGCTTCAAAATATTAGTACACAAACAAAATATCAAATATACTGCTATCAAATTAGTGCCAACTTATAACAACCTTTTCTCAGGTTTCCAAGATTGTAAATCATTAGAGAAGCAGACTGCCCTTGTTTTGTACACTGAGTGGCTGGTGGACTTGTACTGTCAACATTTTGGTTAGCAGCTCAATATATTTTTCTCTACACCACTAAGGTTCCATCATCTAGGCATCAATTCTTTGGTTTTCTTTCTTGTTTAAATTCTCATGCATATCTTGTTGTTGATGTTAGGTGGTATTGTTTTTAGTACATCTCATGATGACTCTACGAATATCCAGCCCAAACCCTGCCTTAATTATCTCTGAAACACTAGAGATCATTGCTAAAATCATGTGTAAATCCAGCTCATTGGGAGTATTCCTTTCCCTCACTAACCTGCCATCTTTCCAAACTCAATGTCCCTTTACAAGGAATAGCCCTGCCTAGCTACATGTCCAAAGTATGAAAGACCAAGCTTCATCATCTGCCTCCAAGGAACACTTTGGCTACACTGTTTCCAAGACATAAGTTTTTGTTCTTCGGGCAGTCCATTAGGTGCCAAGGCTTGTTGTTGTTGTTGTTGTTATGTGCCGTCGGGTCGTTTCCGACTCATAGCGACCCTATGCACAACAGCCCTAAACCCTGCTCTATACTGCGCCAACCGGACTGCCTCTGACACACCCATCCCGATTACCCCAGTCACCGAATCAATCCATCTCATAGAGGGTCTTCCCCTCCTTCGTCGTCCCTCCTGGCAACATGTCCAAAGTATGTCAGACAAAGCCCCAGAATCCTTGCCTCCAAGGAGTAGCTTGGTTTAATCCTCTCCAAGATGAAACTGTTTATTTTCCTGGCAGTCCATGGTACATTCAGTACTCTTCTCCAGCACCACAGCTCAAAGGCATCAACTCTCCTTCTGTCCTCCCTAGTCATTGTCCAACTATCTGATGCATAACAAGTGATTGCAAAACCCATGGCCTGTATCAGGCGCACCTTAGTCTCCAGAGAGACACCGTTGCTCCTGAGTACTTTAGAGAGGTCCCTAACAGCAGACTTTCCCATCGCAATACGCTTTTTGATTTCCTGACTGCTGGTGCCAAGAGTGTTGACTGTGGAGCCGAGTAAACTGAAGCTGTGAACAATCTCAATCTCTTTGCCATCCATCCTGACGCTGCCGATTGGTCCAGTCGTGAGAATCTTTGTCTTCTTGACATTGAGCCTCAGTCCATACTGAAGGCTGCAGTCCTTGACCCTTCGCAGCAAGTGCATGAGGTCCTCCTCAGTTTCAGCAAGCAGGGTTGTGTCATCTGCATAACGCAGATTGTTAATAGATCTTCCACCAATCCTGATGCCACAATTCTCCTCATAGAGCGCAGCCTCTCGGATAATCTGCTCTGCATACATGTTGAAAAGGTATGGAGACAGGATGCATCCCTGGCGTACACCCTTCCCAATTTTGAACCATGCAGTGTTACCCTGCTCTATTCTGACTACTGCCTCTTGGTCCAAGTATAGGTTTAGTATTAGCACAATTAAATGTTCTGGGATTCTCATTCTTCTCAGAGTCAGCCACAATTTGTTATTATCCACACAGTCAAATGCCTTTGCATAATCAATGAAACACAGATAGACATTCTTCTAGGCTACTCCTTGAAGGCAAAGATTTTGGGGCTTCGTCTGACATAATTTGGACATGTTCCAAGGAGAGACAGGTCTTTGGAGAGGGACATAATGCTGGGTAGAGTGGAGGGACAGCGCAGGAGAGGAAAAGCAGCAGTTTTGTGTCATGTTGAGATTGAGACCTTATAAAAGCTATATTAAGCCATAAGTTTCAATATTGAATTATTCTGTGGGAAAAATATTTAATGATGCAGGTGCGTTAAAGGAAGGTGGAAGGAACACATAGAGTCAATACACACTTCTTAAAAAGAAAAAGATTGACAGGGAATTATTTCTGGAAGTTTTATAAGATCAAATGGTAACAAAGGGATAAGGTCAAACTTCAATAAAGGCACTGCAAAAAAATAAGACCCAAACTGATGAAATGAATACCAACTAAGTTATTTCAGGAAAAAGATGATGCACTTGCTAGTTGTCTCTGTCAACAAATTTGTAAAAGGGCTACCTGGCCAAATGACTAAAAATGATCCGTATTTATTTTCATTCCAAAAAAATAAAGATGATTTAACAGACTATAGAAATTTTCAAACAATATTATCATTAATACTATATGATTAAGAAACAATTGTGACTAAGGAGGATGTTCGAGCTGCTCTGAAGGTATTAGAAAAAAAATAAGGCCCCAGGAATTAACAGAATACCAGCTGACATTTTTCAACAAACAGACGCTGTCCTGGATGTATCCATCAAGTTGTGCCAAGAAATCTGAAGGATAACCATTTGTCTATCTGATTGGACGAGATCTATATTTATCCCGTTTCCACAAAAGGTAAAACACAGAGTGTGGAAACTATCAAATAACATCATTAATATCACACACAAGCAAAATTGTGCTGAAGATTATCCAGAAATGACTGTACCAGTATATCAAAAGATAACTGTCAGAAATGAAAGCTGGGTTTAGAAGAAGCCATAGTGCTAGGAACATTATCGGCATTGTCTTACACAGCTTGGCTAAAAGCAGAGAGTATCAGAGGAATGTCCATCTATGTTTCATTGATTATGCAAAGGCATTTGGCTGTGCAGATCACAATAAATTGTAGCTAACTCTGAGAAGTATTGGAATCCTAGAACACTTGATTGTGTTTATGTGAAACTTAGACCAGGAAGTAGTCATCAGAACAGAGCAAGGAAACACTGCATGGTTCAAAATCAAGAAAGGAGTATGTCAAGGACGTCATTTCTCCGTAGTTTTTCAATCTATATGAGGAGCAGATTATTCAGGAGGCCTGGACTTTATGAGTAAGAATGTGGCATCAGGATTAGCGGAAAACTCACTAAACTGTATTATGCAGATGACACAACTTTGCCTGCTAGAACTGAGAAGAACTGGAAGCATTTGCCACAGAATATCAAGGACTGCAGTCTTCAATATGTATTGTATCTCACTACCAAGAAAACAAAGATTTTCACTGCCAGGCCACTTGGAAGCATTATGATAGATAGAGAAGAAGTGTTAATAGTTTGATCTTACTCAGATCCCCCATCAACATTCTTGGTACCAGCAGTCTTGAAATCAAAAGCTAAGTTGCTTTGGGAAACTGTTATCAGAGACCTCTCCAGAATGCTGAAAGATACTATGTCAGTCTAGAGACTAGCCTCTGGTCTTCACACTAACTCACAGTGAATCTGAGAGCTGAACTAAATATGATGGAGGAAAAATCAATACTTTTGTGTTGCAGTGCTGGAGAAGAGTATTGAATGGCCAAAAGAACAAACAGGCCTGTCCTGCGGAAGATGAAACTAGGTTGCTCCTTAGAGGCAAGGATTTTGAAGCTCCATCTCACATATTTTGGGCATGTTGCCAAGAGAGACCAATCCTTGGAAAAGGACATCATGTTTGGAAGAGTTGAGGGTCAGTACAAGAAAGGACTACTTGAGATGAGATGGACTGACCTGTACAGTGACTATGGCAATGGACCTCGTGTGTTCGAGACAGGCTCACGATAGGGCAAGGTCCAGAGCTATTATTCATAGCATCCCTATGAGGTATAGTTAACAGCACATAAAAATAACATTAATATCACTTTAGTAAAGACTACTGAAGATTTTTTTAAATAGTTGAAACAATGTCAGGGAATTGCTAAAAATTCAAACTGGATTCAGAAGAGGCTGTAGAATGAAGATTATCATTGCTGATGTCAGATAGATCTTGAACGAAAGCAAAAAATATCAGAAAGGTGTATTCTTGGCTATGCAAAGGCATTTGACTTTGTGGATCATAGTAAATTAAGACTAATATTGAGAAGAATACGAACCCCAGACAATTAAATTGCTCCACTTCCTAAACAACATGCCTCTGGAAACTCTATGAACTTTGATAAACAAAGATAGTTATAGAAAGGCTTCAGGCCTTTTGTTCATGGTCACAATGAGTCATGCTCAACTTGACGGCAATCAACAACACAACAACAACAACACAATGTGAAGCCTAGACCCAGATCAAGAAGCTGTTGTGTGAACAGAACTAGGAACACTTTGTGGCTTAAAATCAGGAAAGGTGTGTGTCAGGATTGTGTCCTTTCTCCATATGTACTCAATATGTTTTCTGAGCAACTAATTTGAGAAACTGGACTATAGAAGAAGAATGTAGCATCAGGATTGAAGGAAGACTCATCAACAGACTGTGTTATGCAGATGAGAAAAAAATCATATTTGAAAGCAAGATTTGAAGCACTTAGTAAATAATATCAAACACATTACCCTTCAATATGAATTATATCACAGCGTCAATAACAAAAAAAATCCTTACTGCTAGACCGAGTGACAGAGGGATAAAGATTGAAGCCAGTAATAATTTCCTTTTACTTGTTACCTATGCTAACAAGAGTCAAGAAATCCAAAAGATATGTTGCCTAGGGAAAATCCACTGTCAAGGGCTTCTTTAAAGGGATAGCAAGCATGTCAGTTTAAAGATTAAGCTGCAAATGATTCCAGACATGATACTTTCAACAGCTTCCTATGCATATAAAGTTGGAAAATGAATAAGCAAAATAGATGCCTTTGAACTGTGAGGTTGGCAAAGACAAATGAACAGCACACGGACTGCCAAAGAACAAGCAAGTCTGTGTTGGAGATAGTGTAATTAAGGCTCTCCTCAGAGGAGAAAGCCAGAGACTGGGGAAAAATATTTGCTAATCACATATCTGATAGGGGACTCATATCTAAAATCTATAGAATAACCCAGCACCTCAACAAAAAAAGCTAACAACCCAATCGCAAAATGGGCACAGGATATGAATAGACCCTTGACCAAAGAAGACATTCAGATGGCAAACAATCAAATTTCATGAGAATGTTTTCAGGAGAAACCAGTGCATGAATAATGACATCATCCCAGTAAAGATGGAGGTTCAGAGAAGAGAGAAAGACCTTCAAGGAAAGGATTAACAGTGAGTATAGCAATGGGCTTTAACATGTCAGAGATTTTTAGTATGGTGCAGGATAGACAAGGTTATACATAGGAGTGGAATGAGTCGTACTTGACTAGAAGGCACATAGCAATATCAGCAACTGCTTCAAATTTTTGTTTTCTGCAAGCAAGTTTTTAATTTACAGTATAAGTAGACTCTACAATTGTTCAACTAATTCATTTTTATAATTATCTATTTTTATAGATTCATAACTTATACATTGAACTTTCCCATAATTAATGAATGTTTCCATCTGTTTCTACTAATTTTGAGTTAAGCCACATCAACAAATTAAGGTCTTTCATTGGCTGAAAGCTTTGCTCTATTCATGCCACCATAATATGACAAGCTGACTGATTGACAAGGTGACAGATCGATGAATGAATGAATGAATGAATATGAATTGAGAGACTTGATAAAAATTGAAGCTAGTGTACAAAAATATTCTTTATATCTATTTTCATTTCTTCAACTAGAAATACTTAATGACTTTTGCCTCTTTAAACAATTCATTGGGGTTTATTTGCTCATTCGATTTTCAGAATTCGAAAGACAGAATCCTAAATAAATTAATCAACTTTGTGAAGAATAATTGTGGTAGAGTCTGGCTGGCACTCTGCAAATTTCTCTAGATCACCCCTAAGCTCTGGATCATGTTATTAACTCAATTACATTGGATAAAATATGAAAGACTTAAAATGAGCGATGGTGCCTTAATTAATTAGAGTGATTACTCACATCACATTGTTTGTCATTTGCAAGAGACAATTAGTGACATTTGAGAGCATTTCTGGTTTAATCAGATCTTCAAAGATATTAAGTGTTTAATTGCAACAACTTCGATGTGGTAGAATTAATTAATGCATAACCCTGAGATTTAATCATTTATGACAATATTTCCTATTCATGCCTAGTCAGACCTTTCATATGTAAATATGTCTACTTATAAATATCATTTGCAAAAAGTACTCTTGAAAAAGATTTTTTTAAATTTAAGACTTTTTAATACATCTAAAATTTTCTATCACCCTAAAATATTACACATTTTATTTATACCAAAAATGGAAGCTTTGCAAGAGATGAAGTATGATTATTGCCAGTAAGCTGCTATCTACTAGTAGGTCAATATTGTCATCAATATTACCTAATCTTCCCTGCCTTTTAATCTTAAAACAGAAAAAAAATACCAATGGACAGTAAATTTATTCTAAAATCTTCATTGAAGTTTAATATGTGAGCAGTTTGCTGGACGCAAATAAATCCATAATTGGTGGAGATACGTTTAACAAAATGTTCTCTGGCTTCTTAAATTTGGTATCTATTCCCAGTGGTTAATTTTTGAACTGAACTGTCAGCATTCCTTTCATGATTCTAGAAAAATACTGTATTTCTCTCTTTAGTGTGCAAACCCAAAACCATGCAGTTCAAACCACCAGCTGCTCCATGGGAGAAGAATGGGCAATCCCTCTCCATGTGATATATTGCCTCTGAAAACCTGCATATGGATCAACTATGGGTCAGTTTCACCTTAGTGACAACACTAACAATGTATACTTTAACGTCAAAAGCAAAGAAATATAGCTATAACTGCTATGGATTCTTGAGGGACCTTATCAGAGTAATATTCTCAGAGGAGCGCTTTGAAGTCTTAATACCTTATTATCACAGAAACATCAAATCCAAAATTAATAATTACAATAATCCTCTGTGAGGCTTTCCCCCAATATTTTCTTCTAACTTAATTCAGGAGTAATGTATTCCTTTCATGTTTACTTATCAGAACTTGACTCTTAATTTCCCAGTCCTCACAGAGAGGTGAAAACTTAACGAGGTTGAGATGTGAAAACTCAAGGGGACAATGCAGACTTTTCATCTATCACTTGGAGGATACAAGTCATCTAAACTTAAAAGTCCATAGGATCAAGGAGCCACCAGGGCGGGGGGTGGGGGAAGGAGGGTAAGCCAATTAATAACACAGGTTTTAATTGAACTTCTCTTCTTCTCTGCTCATTCTCCCATCACTGCTTCCTGGGATCTTACTCTAAAAGCAATCACCTTCACATAAAACTTTTTGTATTAAATTCTGCTTTCAGGAAAGCCCCCCCAAAAGAAATCTGACTTTGCATCCTTTCCTGGGATCTGAGAAGCTCTAGTGGTCTAGTTGTAAGGAACTGTGCTGTCACACCCAAAGTGTTCAAACCACCAGCAGTTATTGAGGAGACAGATGGGCAATCGCCTCCCAAGTGCAAATTAATACCTATGAAAATTTGCTGGAGAGTCAGCGATAGGTCACTCTGACTTGATGGTATTCAACCACAGTAGGGTTAATACAATTTAGACTAAATAACTCCATTGCAAAAATGTGTAGACTAATGTATAACTCTTTGTTGTTTTTATTTGCATTTAGTCAGCTGGACCCTTGTACATCAATGCAAAATGTTTCCAATCCTGTACCTTCTTCATAAAGTTGGTATGTTCAGGTCCATGCATATTTTGTTTTCCAGCACAATTTTAGACAATGTTCTGATGCCATCCATATGGTTTTCATTGCCTACTTTTTGTCACTTTAATTTCAAGCCTATCTTCATCGGCTTTGTTCTGGAAACTTGAAGAACCAGTAGCTTCCAGCATCATAGACTAATTCAAGTCACCATAGTACAACGACTGAAAGACAGGTGGTAGAAAGGATCATTAAAATAAATATGCTAACAAACTCTATAGACATAAACATTTTTTATTATTTTGAGCACATACTTTCAGAATTCTTTTTTTGACATGTAAATATTTAGCTAACTTTGTATAATTTTACAAAAATGATATTATTCTCTAAAATTATTGCAGGAAGCATGGGGATTGACTTTTCTAACTCTACAAAGGAAAATTGCCCTCATCAACAACAATCACAATACAAACATATTCCTATTGAGTCTGCTGTGATCTTCCATGCTCCTGTACCTACTTGGACTAATTCCAACCCAAATCCTACTGCTCTGCTGGGTCAAAAAATCCATTGGAATTACCACATAGATATCACAGATCCACACACATGGTTATGAAGTTTATTAAGGAAGTTAAACAGTTTTTAATTCCGGTTGGCAGAAAAATACAATATCTCAGTCCAGACAGATTCTCAGGCTCTTTGACCTTAAACCTCATGGCTTAAGTCAGTGTTAAAAGTTCCCTTAGTTCTGTCAGTTATGATGTCTTCCCTCAGTCCTCCAACAAACAAGGGTGAAGGTCCTTGGTTCTGTCTTCATGGGCAGCAATGCCCACTCAACTCTGCCTCGTGTCAGTCCTTGGTTCATTGCAGAGGCTATGGCTGCTATTGTTTGGGTCCTAGTCTACCTGGCCTAAGAATCTTTGGATCTTTGGCCCTTGCATGGCACTCCATGCTTCCTCTTACTTGTCAATACTGAGATTTCCAAGCTTGCTACTAAATCCATGTGATTTAACTTGGTAGGATGAGAAAACCTGACCAATCTCATAATGATTACTTTAAACACACCCTATTTTTAATTAAATATTTTTTTTATTTTATACTTGTTTGTTTACAAAGTTTGCACACATTGTTTTTCACATTATCTTCATTTACATTGTGTTTCATACAAGTATTCCCCTACCAATCCTTACACCAGTGCTCCTTGCCCTTGGATCCTTATACATGTTTTACTAATTATCTTTCTATTTATACAGTAACTGTCTTATACAGTATTTGTCATTGTGGAACTGCATTAGTTTGCTCAGCATAATGCTCTCCAGTCTTTGCCAGGTATGTAATAATTTCCAAAATCATTGTTCCTGAGTGCTATGTAGTATTCCATTGTGTGAATTACCACAATTTTTTTAATCCATTTGATTGCGATTGTATATTTTTATTAAGTCCCTATTTTTATCCCTTTCACGTCTGTGGTGAAAGCCAAAGTCCATTCTGAACTAGTAACAAATCCTTGACATCACACACACACACACACACACACACACACACACAGAGGATATCATTTTTGACAAAGTAAATGTTTCATAAAAATAATAGAAACTCTCAATAAGATGAAATTAATTAACACAATAACCAAAACAATGATCCTAACCAAATCAAATGTTATGAAAATGGTATAACTGGGTGATGTTTCATCTGTTTAATGTAAAATTTTCATGAGTCAAATCCATTTCAATCACACTTCTACCTATCCATTCATCCATACAACATTATAATAAAAGATTATTTTTCAACAAAATCATAAACAACAACAAAAAATAAACCTGTTGCTGTCAGGTTGATTCTGATTCACAATGGCTTTATAGAGCAAAGTAGAAACATCTAAAATAATCCAAGGCTATCATGTTACCATGTATTTCTCCTCCAGGACAACTACAGGATTCAGATTACTAACTTTTTCACTTACTAGAACTTTGTTTCAAGCACCCTCATGTTATTGTTGTTGTGTCATCAAGTGCAGCTCATAGCAACCATATGAACAACAGATCTGAGCCATGTCTTGTCCTGTACAATCCTTATAATCTCTGATATACATGATCCTATTGTAACAGCCACTGTGTCAGTCCATTTCATTGACATCCTTTCACTCTTTAATTGACAGTTCACCTTTTGAAGTATAATGTCCTTCTTCAAAGAATTAGGCTTTCTTAAAAACATGCCCAAAAGATGTGAGACAAAGGTTCATCATCCTTGCCTCTAAGGAGCACTTCGGATGCACTTTCTCCAAGATATGTAATTGTTCTTTTGGTAGTAAAGCTTACAAAAGCACCATGTGGAAACTAAATAACTCTGCTAGAACATATTTGGGTTGTAAAACAAATAAAGAATGTATTAAAAAGTTTTTTGAAACAAATGAAAATGAAAATATAACTTACCAAAACCTCTGGAATACAACTAAGGCAGTCCTCAGGGGCAGTTCATAGCAATAGGCACACACATGAAAAAGGAACAAAGAAGAATAATCAATGATCTAACTCAACATCTTCATCAAATATAAAAAGAACAACAATCTAATCCTACAGCCTCTAGAAGGTAAGAAATTATAAGGACAAGGGGTTCAATCAATGAGATAGAAAATAGTAAAACAAATGAAACCATCAATAAAACTGGGAGCTGTTTTTTCAAAAGGGTTAATAAAATTGTCAAACCAAAGGCAAACTTAACAAAAGGGGGGAGAAAAAGAGAAGACACAGATAATTTGATTAAGAGATGATATCCTAACAGAAGCAGATGAAATTAAACCTATAATATCTATGAGAGAGAGAGAGAGAAATCTTTAATACTGAAATACTATGAAAAGCTACACTCTGATAAATTTGAAGACCTAGAGGAAATGGACAAATTCCTTGAAACTCATGCCTTATCAAGATTGACAAGAATAGATGTAAAACACTAGA
This sequence comes from Elephantulus edwardii, assembly GCF_000299155.1. NCBI lineage: Eukaryota > Metazoa > Chordata > Mammalia > Macroscelidea > Macroscelididae > Elephantulus > Elephantulus edwardii. Next base: position 2,188,106 of record NW_006400081.1, on the reverse strand, counting down.
TAGAGATAGAACAGGAATGGAATTGAAAAGGTCATAAAATGACTTTGCCATTAGAAAAGTCCTGGACCAGATAGTTTCACAGTTGAATCCTACCAAATATTCAGAGTCATTATCACCAATTCAACTAAAATTATCTCAAAAAATTGAAAAAGGAACACTTACAGATTTATTCTGTGAAGCAAGCATAATCCTAATAACAAACCTGGTAAAGATATTTTTAAAAACTCAAAAAGAAAAGAAAACTATGGAACATTATATCTAATGAATATAAGTGCAAAAACCCTTAACAAAATCCTAACCAACAGATTTCAAAAGCACATAAAAAAAAACAATTTCCTATGACCAAGTAGGATAAATAAGAGGTATGCAAGGATGGCTCAAGATAAGAAAAACAACATAATTCACCACACCAACAAAACAAGTAACAAGAACCATATGGCCTTAGCAATTGATACAAAAAAAGGCATTTGACCAAATCCAACACTCCTTCCTGATAAAGACACTCAACAAAATTGGAATAGAAGGGAATTTCCTCAACATAGTGAAAAGTATGTATGAAAAACCAAGAACCAACATCATTTTTAATGGAGAAAGACTAAAAGAATATACTTGTAAAAAGGGACCAGACAAGAATGCCCCGTTACCATTTCTATTCGATATCATTTTGAAAGTGCTTGCTTGCTAGGGCAATACAAGAGAAGGAAATAAAAGGCATTCAGATCGTCAAAGAGATGGTTAAACTGTTGCTATATGCAGATGATATGATAGTGTACACAGAAAACCCCAAAGACTACAAAAACACCCCCCCCAAAAAAAGCCTGTTAGACTTTTTAGGCCAATTTAACAGTGTGGCAGGATATAAGATCAATATAAAAGAATCAGTAGGATTCTTGCATAGTAAAGAAGAGAACTCAGAGAAGGAAATTACAAAGCAATTCCATTTACAATGTTGTTGATTGCCAGCAAGTCAAGCATGACTCATAGCAACCCTATCAACAAAAGGCCTGAAGCTTTCTGTAACAACCGACATTTTTCAAAGTTCATAGAAACTTGGAAGCAGAAATGGCATCAACTTCCTAAACAACATGCCTCTGCAAACTCTACGAACTTTAATAAATGTTATACTAAATTATAACATATAAATAATAAATAATAAAATAGAATTTATAATTTATAACTATATTATAAATTATAATAGGCAACCACAAATTGAGATACTTGAGAGTGAATCTAACTAAAGATGCAAAAGACCTATACAAAGAAAACAACAAACCATTTATGCAAGACACAATAAAAGACCTAAAGAAATGGGGGAAATGTCCCATGTTAATTGATAGGAATAATCATTATTGTGAAAATTACAATCTTATCAAAAGCAGTCTACATGTTCAATGCAATCCCAGTACAGATAAAAAATTCACTTTCAAGGAGATTGAAAGAGAAATTGTCAAATTTATTTGGATAAGAGACACCAAATAATCAAAACAGTTCTGAGAAACAAAAATGAGGTGGGAGGCATAGCACTCCCTGACCTCAAAACCTACAACAGAGCAATGATATCCAAAAGAGCATGGTACTGGTACAATGACAGACACATAGACCAATGGAACAAATTTGAGAACCCAGGAATAGAAACAGCTGTTTATGGTCAACTGATTTTCAACAAGGAAGTCAAACCTATCAAATAAGGAAATTATAAAATGGTGCTGCCAAAAAATGGACTTGCACCTTTAGAAAGCTGAAAAAGGATCCACATCTCACATCATACACAAAAATCAACTCAAGATGGACCAGAGACCTGGGAGTAAAGTCCCAAACTATAAAGTTCATAAAAGACAAATTGGAATCAAGTTTAGAAGCCCTAGTCTATGTTATAAAGAAACTGCCAAATACAGGCAGAAATGCACAATCAGAAGAGGATAAAATTGGTGAACGGGATCTTCTAAAGAATAAATCTCTGTATACATCAGAACTTTTTGCAAAAGGGTGAAAGAAAACCTACCCAATGGAAACAAACAGTTGGCAATATCATCTCAGACAAGGGTCCCATAGTGAAAGTTTACAGACTACTCCTGGGCCTCCACAGGAAAAAGTCTGATAACACAGTTACAAAACTAACAAAAGACATGGAATAAATTTTCACAGAAGTTATTCAAATGGCCAACAGACATAAGAAATGCTCTAAAATCACTGGCAATAAGAGAGATGCAATTCAAAACCACAATGAAATGCCATCTCATTTCAGTAACAGTGACAAATTTTAACAGGACATCAAGTAATAAATGTTGGAGAGGATGTGGCAAGATAGGAACTCTTATAAATTGTTGGTGGGCTTTTAAAATAGTAGAACTACTCAGGAAGGCAGTTTGGCACTTCCTTAAAAAAAAGATTCCATATGACCCAGCTATTTCACTGCTTGGAATGTAAGATACTCCAAGAAAATGGGAACTGAAGCTTACATGAAGACCAATGTTCATAGCAGCGTTATTCACCAATGCATGAACATGGAAATAGTCTGAATGCCTAACCACAATGGAATAGATTGAGAAATTATGGTACATTCATACTATTGAATACTATGCATCGCAAAGGGGCAATGATTCTGTAAATTATTACCTAACTTGGGAGGGACTGGAGAGCACTATGCTGAGCGAACTCACTCAGTCCCACAAGGACAAATATTGTATAAAACCATTATTGTAGAATGAGTATGAGGACCCAAGGAGTGTGGGGAGGGTGGAAGCAGAGGAATGAGGATGTATGGGGGGGAGAGGGGGTTGGTTAATCATGAGGTTGTACAATTTGATGGGTGGGGAGTGAGGGAAATCGCAAGAATCTGGTGTGAGAAACAAGTATTCAAATTTGTAAATAAACTAGGATAAAAATGCAAAATTGAATGTACGTGAATGATTGTATGAGACACAATGTAAATGAAAGAGTGTATAAAACAATGTATATTAATAGAACATACCGTAAAGGTTTTAATACATGAAAATCAACTAAGAAAAAAAGAACATTTCATAGCTTGAATCAGGTTTTCTTAGTCTTCAAAGTGACATAATTTGTATTTTATTATTTTGGACAGGTCCCTAATAGCAGACTTTCCCAGTACATATTTTTATTTCTTGACTCTTGTACCAATGGTGGTATTGATTCACCCAAGCAAAATGAAATAATTGACAACTTCAGTCTTTTCCCAGCTATCATGACATTGCCTATTGGCCTAGTAGTAAGAATATTTTTTAAGTCTTTGATTTTTCTGCCACAAGTGCTTCAACATCCTTCTCACTTCTAGCAAGCAAGGTTGTATCACCTGTATAATAAAAGATATTGATGAGTTTTCCTCAGATATTGATATCACATTCTTCTTCATAAATTCCAGCTTCTTGAATTATTTGCTCAGCATACAGATGGAAAAGGTAGAGAGGATAAAGCCCTAATGAAAATGACCTAGATACTCCATGTATTTTTAATAGCTCTGCACATTTGTTATTGTTGTTAGGTGACCTCAGAATAATTCTAAGTCATAGAAACCCTATGTAGAAGAGATAAAACTATATTCACTGTTGCACTGTACTCATAACCTCTAGAGTGTTCTATCCCATTATTACAAAAATTGTGTTCAACACAGTGCAAGTGATGGATAGTTGTAATTGATCTCCTTGATGGTCTTCCTCTACTTGCTGACCTTCTCCTTTTCAAAGCACAGTCTTTTTCAAAGATTGAACTTCCAAGTAAATTGCATAAAATATGTGGAGTAAAGTCACACAATTCTTGCCTCAAAGTAATATTCTGGCTGCAATCTTCCAAAATAATTAGACTAGTTCTTTTAACACATTCGATACTCTTAGCCAACACCACAATTCAGGCATCAATTCTATGGACTTTGTTATTAATTGTTGAATTTTCACATACAAGTAATGTAATGGAACATACTATGGCTTGGGTAAGGTGAACCTTAATCATCAACCCACCATCTTTTCTCTCTAGTATTATATTTCTTTTAGTTTCTTTATAATTATCTTTCTTTTATTTTAGGATAGAATTTTATTCGTGCTCCAGATACGTGCAGATGTATACACACACGTTTATCCACACACATGTGTGCACGTGAATATACGTACCATGAAGTGTTCTGGTACACACTATGTTATATGTATGTGCTTGATTATTTGTGGAAGCCCTCTGGTGTGCATATATTTTTCTCAGATGTACAGAATTTTGCACCTCCTTTTTTTCAAATTTTTCTTTTTTTATTTTATTAAATTTTATTCGTTTTAATGAACATTTACAGGGATTTTGGGTTTTCATTCCTTCATTACTGCACCATTC